>NC_142928.1:588389-612767 GCF_046866305.1 Octopus bimaculoides | reverse complement strand
TTGGTAAGCAAGCTACTTTATTTCATTAAATTGGCCATTAAGGCCTTACAAAGAGGGGACAAACAAGGACAAACAAACGTAAAGTAGCTGCGGGCTGGACACGGACATTAATGAGATGAGGATGATAACAAAAGGTGAATAAAAATGAGAGAGGCACCGACGGCCGCCGATCGATAACCCCTCGAAAACATTGTTCAATACAAATCCAATAAAAGTTAAAAATTCAATGGCAGTTCAATAAAGTTCAATAAAAGTTCTTTTTAAAGATCTAATCTTCCTCATCCGGGCCTCCAAGCAATTGTCCCGTCGCCATCAGGAGATCTCGCAGTGGCAAGCCCCAAAGAAAGTAAATAAAATCCTCTTTTTGACAGGTCTTTTCGACCTCCATGACTTCACTATGATTTAAGACCTCCGCAGCCACCTGCGGAGGCCAACGTGGATGGTCTATACATGCCCGGTCGTAACGCTCACGGTCAAATAGATCATCCAGACACTTGAGGTAACAGAAAATATACTCCGTTTCCTCATCACCGGGAGGGGCCGTAACCTGCTCTGTCAGTGGCACAAATCCCCCTGACAGAGCCTCCCGATCCGGTGGCACACTTCCCAACGGAGGGGCAACGGGTTCGGTCGGTGGCACGTCCGCCGACCGTCTCCCGTTTCTCCTTTCCTCTTTTTCCTTTTACCGGTTGCGGGGGTCGGGGCATCTTTCGACACACCCGAGGTGTCCTCCTCCTTTCCCGCAACCTCTATTTCTCCTGGTGAGCAACCACCGTTGCTCACCTTCCTCTTTCTATTCGTTGGGGCCACCGCCTCCACGACTTCCTCCATCTCCCCCTCCCAGTCAATTGCTGGCAAAATTTTTACATTGAGGAGCTTGGTTCTGGTGCCGCCCAGACCCCGGCGGAAAGAATCCTCTATCCACTCGGGCTTTATTCCAGGCGGCAACCCGCAGACCCAAGCCCTCGTTATTTTTTGTCCACAATATGTGGGCAGAAACAAAATTTCTTTGCCCTCAATGGGCCCACTCGCAAATTTGCACGCTCCACTCGGGGAGTCAAAAAGCAGCCACACGGTTGCATATTTGACTCCCCTTGAAATATATTTAAAGTTGGCATTAACATTCGTAAGTTCCTTTTCAATAATAGTTTGAGGAAAGACAGTGACGCTATCCAACACCTTTGAGTAGGTTCGGAGCGTCACTGTTCTTTCCTCCATTTCTTTCAACCACTGCTTGGTTGGGCACAGTTCCCACTCCAAGACAGTGTTGCCCTTTTTTGCCATGCTTGCAAAAAAAAAAAAAAAAGGTTCAAATGTTCAACAAAAAAGTTCAGAAAATAGTTCACAAACAAGTTCAACAAAAAAGTTCACAAAAAACAAACTAAATACAAAAGAACAGAAGACAGAGCAAAGAAAAGGAAAGAAGGAAGACAGTTTAAGTCAAGGCAACACAATTCCGGCCACCAGCAATACCTATAGGTATTCCAACAAAGGTATTCCAATAAAGGTACTCCAAAATAAAAGTATTTCAGTAAAGGTATTCCAATAAAGGTATTCCAGGGCCACAGCAGCAACATTTTCACAAGTTTTTCGGAGGCGAGATACGCCCACAAAAACAACAATTCTCGCAAAGTGAGACACAAAAAGTTTTCACAGGACAAAAAAAAATTCTCAGTTCGCCGTTATGTTGACTCGACCACGCCTACCTAACCCTAACCCTAACGACGAACGAGAAACACAATTTGCTCACCGCCGAAAGCAAACGGAACTGCCCCAGAGCTATACGAAATTTACTGAAAAAAAAAATTGAAACAATAAATTACACACAGCTCAAAAACCAATTCCGCCCACCTCGACTTCACTCAAAGTTGCTTTTTTTTTTTGGCTCAAAGTCAAAACAAAAATTTTCGCTACTGTGGGCAAGCGAACCCGCCTCCCACAAACAGCGAATACAAAATTTGTTCGTACAACGAACACACAAAAAACTCGCCATGGAAAGCGAAGATGCCACACCGCTGGACAACAATTTACTAAAAAAATAAATAGAAGCAATAAATTGCTGCCCAGCTGAGCAGCAAAAACAACTTACCCCGGCGAATTCTTCATTTTTTCCTTCTTTAGACAGAGCCAAAACCCACACAGCCACTCCTGCGCATATATATATATATATATATATATATATATATATATATATATATATATATATATATATATATATATATATATATATATATATATATATATATATATATATATATATATATATATATATATATATATATATATATATATATACATATACATATATATATATATATACATATATATATATATATACATATATATATATATATACATATATATATATATATACATATATATATATATATACATATATATATATATATACATATATATATATATATACATATATATATATATATACATATATATATATATATATACATATATATATATATATATATACATATATATATATATATACATATATATATATATATACATATATATATATATATACATATATATATATATATACATATATATATATATATACATATATATATATATATACATATATATATATATACATATATATATATATATACATATATATATATATACATATATATATATATATATATACATATACATATATATATACATATACATATATATATATACATATACATATACATATATATAAAAAAAAAGAAAAAAAATCAATTAGTTTTAATCTCTGATCATGAAATAAGTAATAACAGTACTCTAGGGTAAAGTTTATTTACCAACGTAAAGTGGCAGCCCTGATTAGGACAATGTTACTATTGTTTAGCCCCAGGAAAGCATCTTTTCCTGCTGGCTACACTGACACACCATCTGTGTCCGTTTGCTGTGAGCAAGGGAGCTAATACTCCCTCCACAACCAACATTTAACAAATTTTACGGAATGGTACAGGATTTAACGTTATTCCATTTGGTTACGTACATCATGTGTATGCTCAGACACACAAGCATACACGTGTGTGTGTGCGTGCATGCATGTATGTATGTACGTATGTGATTGTTCAGTTGATTTCAAGATTAGTTAGGGCATTCGGCTCACGATCGTAAGGTCGTGAGTTCAATTCCCGGCGACGCGTTGTGTCCTTGAGCAAGACATTCTATTTCACGTTGCTCCAGTCCATTCAGCTGACAAAATTGGGTAGTGTCTGTATTTCAAAGGGCCAGCCTCGTCACACTCTGTGTCACGCTGAATGTCCCTGAGAACTACGTTAGGGGTACACGTGTCTGTGGAATACTCAGCCACTTGCAAGTTAATTTCACGAGCATGCTGTTCCGTTGATCGGATCAGCTGGGACCCTCGTCGTCGTAACCGACAGAGTTGCTCCTATTTCAAGATTTCTTACCACAGAGAAAGAGCCGGTTTCTAACCTAGATCCAAGGCGCCTTCATTGGAATATCAAAATCAACAAGATATGTATGTATGTATGTATGTTTTGCTTTCAGTATGTATTCTCATGCATATACTTACATATCTAGACATGCTCATATATATTTAAGTGATAAACTTTTGGAAAGTTTTACAGATTTTTACAGTTCCAGTGATAGACTGGATCTGCAGTCTTTGAATTAGTTTTCTCCTTTCTTGTTTTGAGAAGCCTAATTTCTGAAGATTGGTATTTAGGCCAGTTTTACTTCAAGAGTTCTCGCCAATAATAGAAAGAGCCGGTTTCTAACCTAGATCCAAGGCTCCTTCATTGGAATTTCAACAACATCAACAGGGTATGTACGTATGTACGTTCGTTCATGCATATTAAACGACGGTTTTCCACACTGCTTTCGTTGAGCTAAAATCTCATAAGGTATTCTTTCATATTCTAGGCACAAGCCCCGAAATTTGGTGGGAGGGGCGCCAGTCGATTAAATCAACCCCAGTACGCAACTGGTACTTAATTTATCGACCCCGAAAGGATGGAAGACAAAGTCGACCTCAGTATAATTTGAACTCAGAACGTAAAGACAGACGAAATACCGCTAAGCATTTCGCCCTGCGTGCTAACGTTTCTGCCAGCTCGCCGCCTTAAAATCTCATAAGATATTGATCAAACTCAAGCTATGGTACAAGTCACACACGTACTGAGATCGTATCCTGGAACCAAACCACCATCACTGAAACTATTTCCAGTACAATGCAACTTGCGTAATCCTAAAATAAATGTAGAAGTCATTTCACTGACTTCTGACTAATGTGTTTATCGAGATAATAATTACTATACGTCTGAAAATTATATCTGAATGGTTTGTGTAAGAAAAATAAAATAAGATAGAAAAAATAGTAATACTAATACTAATAGTAACAAACGAAAGTGTTAAATGTTATAGTATTTGTGTTGAACGGCAAGTCAAACAACAGAATCATTTGGTATCGATTAAAACTCGTACGCAATATATTTTGATGAATTTACAAACTGACATCACGGTGATAATGTTATTGTGAAAGTCACTTGGAAAAGATTATTGATTATATCAATTTGATAATGTCATTTCATACGCCGTTTCGGTAATTTTATTGATTGGATATAGCTATTATTGATAACATGTCTAGTTATAGAATCTTAATAATTTTACTGATTACGTCAAATTGAAATTAAGAAGAATAGAGACGTATTTTGTTGTGAAACCATCTCGTGATGAGTTATCTGTTGTTACAATCTGTTAGAATTACACTAGTGTTTTTGCAAGAAAAGTTTAGGACATAGAACTATACGTTTTAATTAGGGGGGAATAATTAAATAAGATTAAGGCAGCTAGTCATAAATTAGACTATTTAAAGCATCAGGAATCAGAAATTAGTTGCGATTTTATTGAAACGAAAACTCGTGCAGAAGAGGACCAATTGACAAAACATTGTCTTTCATAAATTAAACCAGCATTATCGATGATGTAAATGAAGCGAAATGATTTCCTAGTTAGGAATAGTAACTGACTACACCACAAAACATTACGATGTAATTTGGTAAAGCACAGTGTCTACAGTCTTTGTTTGAGAAACGTATATTACGCCGTTCAATATATATATATATATATATATATATATATATATATATATATATATATATATATATATATATATATACACATATATATATATACATATATATATATATATATATATATATATATATATATATATATATATACATATATATATATATATATATATATATATATATACATATATATATATATATATATATATATATATATATATATATATATATATATATATATATATATATATATATATACATATATATATATATATAAATATATATATATATATATATATATATATATATATATATATATATATATATACATATATATATATATATAAATATATATATATATATATATATATATATATATATATATATATATATATATATACATGCATATATATACATACATATATATATACATACATATATATATATATATATATACATATATACATACATATATACATATATATATACATACATATATACATATATATATACACATATATATATATAAATATACACATATAAATATATACATATATACATACATATATATATAGATTTGCAAAAGAGACTGCTACGGTACAGTATAAGATAGGACCCCTATTCCTGCCTAATGGCTCACTGACTGCAGATCCCACATGGATAAGCGAAGTGCTCAGTACACAATTCAAGAGTGTCTTCACCTCTCCTCTGAGTCACATGCAGATAAAGAACCCAACTGATTTCTTTGACAATAGCACTCAGCAGAAAAAGACTGCATCCATTACCTACATCGACATTGAAGAGGAAGATGTGATAGCTGCCATAAATGAAATGAGCTCAAATTCGGCAACTGGCCCCGATGGTTTCCCAGCTGTCCTCTTAAAGTCGTGTAAACAAGAACTAGCAGGACCACTCCGGATACTCTTCCAGAGTTTCCTTGCAAATGGTAAACTTCCCAAAAAGCTGAAGGAAGGCACCATATGTCCTATCCATAAAGGTGGAAGCAGAGCAGAGGCTGGGAACTACAGGCCCATCTCTCTGCCTTCACATATTAGCAAAGTCATGGAACGAATTGTCAGAAGGAGATTGATTGCGTTCCTAGAAGAAAATGACTTGCTGAATGAGACCCAGCATGGTTTCCGTCCAGGTAGAAGCTGCCTCACGCAGCTCTTGCAGCATTATGACTGGGTCCTGAAGCAGCTACTTGACCATTCAAATGTTGATGTGATATATCTCGACTTTGCAAAAGCCTTTGACAAAGTTGATCATGGCTTGATATGTCACAAGCTGCGAAACCTTGGCATAGCTGGTAAATTAGGAGAGTGGCTGCATGACTTCCTGAATGGTAGAAGTCAGACAGTTGCAGCCAATGGAGAACTATCTAGGGAAACACAAATATTGAGCGGTGTTCCACAAGGAACTGTTCTGGGGCCACTACTGTTCATAGTGGCTCTTCTGGACATGCCCACGGTCACTCGAAGAGCCACTGTCACTAGCTATGCTGATGACACAAAGATATCTCAGGCAATAAAGAATCTTGATGATATTGTAAGCCTGCAGAATGACCTAAATGCAATATATGAGTGGGCAGAGCAAAATAATATGCAGTTCAATGCAAGAAAATTTCAAGTACTGCGCTACAAGACCACAAGTACCTCCCAACTGGCATACACAGGGCCTGGAGGTACTGCAATCCCAAAACCACAAACAGTAAGAGATCTGGGCATCAACATGTGTAGTGATGCATCATTTCACATGCACATTGTCAAGTTGACAGCAAAGTGCAGACAACTGGCAGGGTGGATACTGAGGACATTCCGTACAAGGGAATCAAAAAGTCATGTTGGCTCTATGGAAGACATTTGTTCTGAGCCGCCTAGACTATTGCTCTCAGTTGTGGTCACCACACAGTGTTAAGCGGACAGCAGAACTCGAGGCAATTCAGCGGCACTATACAAAAAAGATCGCCACAGTCCAACAGATGAACTACAGGGAGCGACTGAAGGCACTAGGTCTCTACTCCCTGGAGCACAGGCGGGAGAGATATGTAATAATATACATATGGAAAATACTGGAAGGACTGGTGCAAAACTTTGGCATCAAGTACTACAGGAATGCCCGCACGGGTCGCCACTGCATGGTGCCAAAGGTGCCGTCCACTGCATCTCACATAAGAACGTGATACTGCAGCAGCCTCGGTTTCAGAGGACCTCAGCTCTTCAATGCCCTGCCAAAACATTTGAGAGACATACAAGACATGGATGCGGAGGTCTTCAAGACAAAACTTGACGCTTTCCTCTCCACGATACCAGACGAACCAATGGCTCGTAATGAGACGCAGTTTAGGGCAGCGATGTCAAATTCTCTGATACACCAGATGTGCCATCAAAACTCTTGATTGGACCATATCAGGTGGGGGAGAAGAGCCATGCAAGGAACGTGAAGAGAGCACAGCATAAAGACGGAAAATCACGGTGGTGCACCAGCATGACCGCAGCCACTTGGCTGAAACCCATAAATAAATAAATATATATATATATATATATTATTTTGCTTAAAAGAGTTCCAACACTGTCTGTTTTTTATGTTTTATTTATATTCCTGCAGAACTAATGTGGGGTATAGAATATGGAATATACAATATATAATATGATATACAATATACAATATAAAATAAAATAAAATAAAAATGGATGGCACCATGAAAGAAAGTATTGAATGTAGATGAAATATTGAATGTTCAATATAAAGGATCAAATATATAAATATAAATATATATATATAAAGGCGACTCGAGTTTCAGGGCTATTACCCTTCGTCATGGCCGGTATGACAGACTTTAACAGACTGTAATAAGTTGGCTGGTTTTCTGTCTTTTTATACCAATTCCTTTGGACGGCAGCAGTAGGTGTTTGGCTATTTTTAGAATTGATGTTAAATCTATTTTTAGAAATGATGATATTTTAATTTATTGTTTTGTGTGGGTTGTAGGGATAAGATTTTTAAACCCCAGTAGGTGTTTGGCTGTTCTTAGAAATGATGCCAAATCTATTTATAGAAATGATGATATCTGAGAGATTTTTTGTGTTTTGGTTACAGGGATAAGATTTTTAAACCCCAAGTAAGATGGATTTAATCATTGTTTGTTAAGAGTGGGTTTGAATTTCTTAATAAAGTCCTTTTCTTTGCATTTTCTTTCAATTTCATTCCGGTTGTAAAGTTTATGGAATGGAAATATAATAAAAGTTTGATGACCACATGTTGCTAGATGGTTACTCAGTGGTATTTGGCGGACTTCTGGGTTTTTAATCTGTTGTCGATGTACCCGTGAGCGTTCCGATAGTGCATTACCTGTCTGGCCAACGTACAATTCTTCACAATTAGGGCATTTGATGCAGTAGATTAGATTTCTACTTTTGCAGTTCATGTTCGCATTGGTGAATATTTTCCCTCTTTTTGTGTTCATATATGGGCCGGTATGGATTGATCGGCATGTGCCGCATCGGCTATCATTGCATTTGGATACAGTGAATGTTTGATTTTTGTTGCTGAGGTCAAACCTTGCCTTTGTTAATAGCTTTTTCAAGTTTTTAGGTTGTCTCTTACTGAGAGTTATATTTTGAATTGTACGTTGGCCAGACAGGTAATGCACTATCGGAACGCTCACGGGTACATCGACAACAGATTAAAAACCCAGAAGTCCGCCAAATACCACTGAGTAACCATCTAGCAACATGTGGTCATCAAACTTTTATTATATTTCCATTCCATAAACTTTACAACCGGAATGAAATTGAAAGAAAATGCAAAGAAAAGGACTTTATTAAGAAATTCAAACCCACTCTTAACAAACAATGATTAAATCCATCTTACTTGGGGTTTAAAAATCTTATCCCTGTAACCAAAACACAAAAAATCTCTCAGATATCATCATTTCTATAAATAGATTTGGCATCATTTCTAAGAACAGCCAAACACCTACTGGGGTTTAAAAATCTTATCCCTACAACCCACACAAAACAATAAATTAAAATATCATCATTTCTAAAAATAGATTTAACATCAATTCTAAAAATAGCCAAACACCTACTGCTGCCGTCCAAAGGAATTGGTATAAAAGACAGAAAACCAGCCAACTTATTACAGTCTGTTAAAGTCTGTCATACCGGCCATGACGAAGGGAAATAGCCCTGAAACTCGAGTCGCCTTTATATATATATATTTATATTTATATATTTATATATTTGATCCTTTATATTGAACACTCAATATTTCATCTACATTCAATACTTTCTTTCATGGTGCCATCCATTTTTATTTTATTTTATTTTATATTGTATATTGTATATCATATTATATATTGTATATTCCATATTCTATACCCCACATTAGTTCTGCAGGAATATAAATAAAACATAAAAAACAGACAGTGTTGGAACTCTTTTAAGCAAAATAATATATTCCTCTATACACAATCATACAAAAACCCCCACCTTTTTTGTATTATTTTTACTCGCATATATATATATATATATATATATATATATATATATATATATATATATATATATATATATATATATATATATAAAAGGGTAAAGGATTATTAATTTATTAATAAATTAACAATTAATAATTTTTACCAAGCCCTTCGGTATGTAAACAGCATTATCGGTGAAGAACTTATTTAAAAGTTCTTATACATTTATAAACATAATTAAGGGATCAGCAACAGTTTAGCTGCTATTTCTGAACTTCGGTATGTAGTGAAGCAACTGTTGCTGATCCCTTAATTATGTTTATAAATATATATATATATATATATATATATATATATATATATATATATATATATATATATATATAACGTCGTAGTTCTCTTTAAGCATTGCAGTACATTTTCTACACACACACACACACACACACACACACACTGGACGAAGCTTCGAAGTCACTGTCAATACTGCTTAGTGACATTTCGTCCGTCTTTACAGTCTGAGTTCAAATTCTGCCGAGATTGAGGCTTTGCTTTTCATCCTTTCCGGGTCGATGGAATAAGTACAAGTTAAACCTGCCTTGGCATCGATTTCATTTACTTACCCACTTCCCTAAACATTGATGGCCTCGCACCAAAATTTGAAGGAATTATATTTACGAAGGCGGCTAGATGGCTGCATCGTTAGCGCGTTGGACAAAATTCTTCGCAACTTTTTATGTTGTGAGTTCAAATTCTAACAAGATCAACCTTGCTTTTATTCCTTCCAGGTTGATAAAATTTTATACCAATTAAATACTGAGCTCGATGTCATTAACTTACCCCTTCTCAAAATCGCTGGCCTTCTATCAAAATTAGAAACAATTGTTTTTCTTGTGTAAATAATTATTTTTCTAGCGATTCTTACTATCATTTATTGCAATGATTTCTAAATTATTCGCAGGAAAAAATTGAGAATTAAACAGAAATTTTATGTCTTTGAGCCACAGTTTTAAAAACTGTTTTTTAATAAAAATTAAATTATATCACCATTCTCTATTCAATTGAGTTCTGTGTCAATTTTTTTGTAGTTAATTACAATATCCATTTTGTATAATAAAACTGACAACATAATTTTTAATCAACCACTACAGTCCGACCAGTGAGTTAAACAATCCTACTTTTTTTAACCGCGTAAATCAGCTTACCTTTTACCTTTTACCTGTGTTAATCATTAGACTGCGGCCATACTGGGGCACCGTCTTGAAGAATTTTAAGCGAACGAATCAAACCCAGTAATTATTTCTTTTAAAGCCAGGGGATCTAGTTTCTTTTTTCATTCGCAAAATATGCATTTCTTAAAAGACAGTAAAAAATCTGAAAATCGGCTATAATAATATAGTTTTCCAGTCTAATTGCTATGAAGGTGTGATGTGGAGAAAAAAAATTGGAGGAAAAGTTACAGAGGTTTAAAAATCGAAAAACTGTTTATTTTTAGCCAATAGCGAGATAGAAATTTTCTGCGTTTAGCGGCGCGGTGTCAGCTTTAAGGTTGTAACCTGTGAAATTTATAGCGTCTGAGAAATAACCTCTTCATTGTAGGTTTCTAAATAAACTAATAAAATCCTAATAAAATCAATATGTATCATCTTTCCATTTCTTATTTCTTTATTGCCCACAAGGGGCTAAACATAGAGGGGACAAACAAGGACAGACAAAGAGATTAAGTCGATTACATTGACCCCAGTGCGTAACTGGTACTTATTTAATCGACCCCGAAAGGATGAAAGGTAAAGTCGACCTCGGCGGAATTTGAACTCAGAACGTAACGGCAGACGAAATACCGCTAAGCATTTCGCCCAGCGTGCTAACGTTTCTGCCAGCTCACCGCCTTCCTTATCATCTTATTGTTTCTTTTGTCTCTTCATTGATTGTATGTTTTTATTATATTTTTAAACTATATTAATATATTTGTCTGCAGGTGTTTACTTTATGCGTATTTCAGTATTATGTATACCTGTCGTGTAAGTGCCATGTGTGTGTGTGTGTGTGTGTGTGTGTGTGTGTGTGTGTGTGTGTGAGAGAGAGAGAGAGAGAGAGAGAGAGAAAAGGCGGCGTCTGTCTCCAAAACTTCAAAGTTGAGTAACGTTTTCATGCTTGGATTTGTAAGCTACGATAAGAAGAACACTGGCCAACCAAGAATTTGTCCAAAGAAAAAGAATACCTGTATCTTATATATTTTTGCATGCAGAATCGAAAACTAATGTCAAATTATCTGTACTAAGTTCACATATTCCATTTACCTTCATAATGCCAAGAAACTGTATAAACATCGCAAAAATATTAAGACAATTAACGAAAAATATCTATGATAAAATTCTAATTGATGGTATTGAACCCAGGACCATATGACTGGGAAGCAAACTTTTTACCACGCAGCCGCACAGTATATTTTTATATCGTTCTGGAAGTTTTCTTCGTTCACAGTTAACCGGCTATTTGCATAAGTTTGCGCATGACTGAGGAAGGTCAGAGTGCAGAGATCAGTTATGGGGCGTGCGCCGTTGCAGTGCGTCTTTGCATCCACCACTTGTCTGTATTTGCTCGAGTCATCTTGGGCAATCTTCCGAGGAGTGACCTCATCTCATATGCTGTGACCATGAGGCATGTGGCCGACCAACACGTACCGTTACCCCAACTGGAACCTCAATAAAGAGAATGCAATACGTAGAATCCAGTTCGCGAAATCGAGTAATACGACCAGACATTCTGTGCTAAGGAATTTTAGTCAATGCTCCAGCAACTCTACGAATTCAAAATCATTTTTATACCTTAGCAAACAGGGGCATTGCAGCGCCAATAACCCTCTTCAGGGTTAGACTTACTAATCAAAAGAAGTTATTCTCAGACCGGAGACATGGTCAGAATACTAACAACTTAGCAGACACCACTGAAGACATTTAAATGCCAGGTCTACGATGTTAAACAGGGCGACGAATTAAGACGTTCACTGAATAACGAACATAGGTGGCTAGAGCTGACCCACCACAAAACTTACCATAATGCTTACAATATTTTAATTTTAAATTTATTACCAAATAACAAGAAAAATAAAAAAAAAGAACAGATACCCAGGTGACTGTCTATGAGTAAAATCATTTAGAAGCATTGGTAAATTTGGTTAAGTTTATATGCCGTGAAGAGAAGTAGAATGTATTGATGTTGGCCTGAAATGTAAGGATTCTTTTTTCTCCTCAGTCATACGAATTTATACAACTTCCTCAATTAAGACAACTTTTTTATTTTCAAAATCTGGTTTTTATCACGATTATTCTAAAACTCGAAGCATCCTCACCTGCAGCAGTCGGACCTAAAAGTTGAAATGATGAGATAAAAATAAAACTATTGTCTAGTAAATATCAGGTGTATCTTCTTTCAGCTGACAGAGCATGACAGTTGCAATGTTGTTAGAATATTAATTTAATCGAATGCTTTATTTTATATAATGAAGGAAAAGAACAGTTTCTGTGTTTCTGTTCCAAAACATATTTCAAATTGTTCCGAAATAAAGTTATTTTGCCAAACACACATGGTTGTGGAGAATCCTATAAACAGAGGAAATGTTCAATTGAAACAAAAAACAGCGAGACTTTTCTCCATGACAAAATATAGTAAATAGCTTTCTTACAGATTCAAATATGCCCCCAAGCAAATTTGAACTGGTAACACATTTGTATTGATACGTATTATTGCTTAACGCTGTCAGCCCGTATTTTATTCATGGCGAGCAACTGAATAGCGCAACTAGTCATTGAGCGATGTCAGATATAACATAAGAGGGATCTGCATCTCGTGTCCGTTCGCAGCGTCTGGTTTTCCGATCTCTGCGGCTGAAGAGGGGATAACAACTCCGAAATGTATGCATCCTATAGTTTGGCTAGGGGACACTATACATTGACTCAGTGTATTTGCCTACGGCGAGAAATTTTCGCCATGACAAAACACAGTGAATGTCTCTCTTGCGGGTTCAAATATCTCTCACGTATATTGAACTGGTAACAAGTTTGAATTTATAACTAACAATAGTTATATAACTGACAGAATTTTACTCCATTTGATTACGATACTTTATTTGATATGGAGTACAGTTCTTCGTATAAATTTGTGTGCTGTGTATTTTTGAACGGAGTTTAAATATTGTCGATCATTCGAGTGGAATCAATCTTGAAGCATTGACTCAATTCTATTAGAATTCTAATTGATAGAGACCCGTTTGTCAGCCGAACGGTCAGTGATATACATACAGCGAAATCGGATCTTCGCTATGCTTTAAACATAGACATACAACTTTTACTGTTCCATTCAATCTGGCTACAAAAAGCAGCAAATAGCTTTGTAAAAGCATGCGTAAATAGTGTTAAAACATGAAAAGCTACATAATTTATGTGAGACATGATACCTGCTGACCTCCGCTATTTCCACTGATGTAGAGATATCAGACATCGATATAGAGTACATCCTTCGTCGAAGATCTTCAGTGTATCAGTATATCTTTGTTGACCTGTTCTGACCCACTTCCAAACAAGATATTAAATATTCCATTTGTGAAATATAGTTTCAAAGCTGTTGGAAAATGAGCTTATTGAATGGCATAGTGATTATCAAATTATTAAATGTCACTTATACACGATAACTGGCGAAGGCGTGTGGCTTCGAGCTTCGTGTATTGGACTCATGACTATAAGATCGTATGTTCTATTCTTAGAACGGGTGGCGATTTTTCTCCTTAAGCAAGGCCCTTTATATTACTTTGTTTCAATCTACTAAAAATAAGTACCAGCCTACTGTCGGTGAAGTTTGCTTCCCAACCACATGGTTCCGGGTTCAGTCCTACAGTGTGGCATGTTGAACAAGTGTCTTCTACTATAGCCTCGAGCCGCCCAAAAGCTTGTGAGAAGATTTGGTAGACGGAAACTGAAAGAAGCCCGTCGTATATATATATATATATATATATATATATATATATATATGTGTGTGTGTGTGTGTGTGTGTGTGTGTGTGTGTGTGTGTGTGTGTGTGCGTATGTATGTGTGTATATATATATATATATATAGATATATATATATATATAGTTCAAATTGACAGAAAACAAAAGACGAAGACAGTTGTAGGAACAAAAAGCAGGTGTATTGGTTTAACGCTCGGGAAGAATAGAAAAGTCTTTTACGTTTCGTGCCTACGCTCTCTGACAGAAAGGATTAAGAGGACAAAAAAGGAGAGAGAGAAAAAAATGTGTGTGTGTACATATATATATATATATATATATATATATATATATGTGTGTGTGTGTGTGTGTGTGTGTGTGTGTATGTATACACATTAGTAGTTTGACTTTAGAGTCCCATTAAAGCGAGTGACTTTTACGAATACTAATAGGCGTTGATAGGGCGGCGAGGCTGGCAAAAACGTTAGCACGCCGGGCGAAATGCTTAGTGGTATTTCGTCTGCCGCAATATTCTGAGTTCAAATTCTGCCGAGGTCGACTTTACGTTTCATGCTTTCGGGGTCGATTAAATAAGTACCAGTTACGCACTGGAGTCAATGTAATCGACTTAATCTCTTTGTCTGTCCTTGTTTGTCCCCTCTATGTTTAACCCCCTGTGGGCAATAAAGAAATAGATATTATAATGTAGTTTATATATAAAGGGAAAAATTATATACTTTGTATTAATTTTTTTCCTTAATTGGTTTCACATACTGGCTACTTCATAAAATCTCATATAGATTTTATCCTTATATTTTTTATTATATATATGATATATAAACGGAGTCTGGACAAATTTCTTCAAGGAATACAAGATAAGCCACCCATACTTCGATACAATTCACTCAACAAAAACTCACTACTTGAATGGACCATGATACCATAAAACTGGACTTTAAAAAAAGATTTAGATAATCCTATCTGGTGGTGCTATTAAGTTAGACATGACCTGGACCAATCTTTGGTCGAAACATATATAAGTTTTATCTAAGATGTATATATATATATATATATATATATATATATAAAGAGAGAGAGAGAGAGAGAGAGAGAGATGTGCGTGTAGTTATGTCTCTATTTGTCCCGTTACCATCGCTTGACAGTCAGTATTGGTGTGTTCCTGCCCTCGTAACATAGCGCTTCGGCAAAACAGACCGATAGAATAGGTACCAGTCTTTTTTTTTTTTAAATCTACCAGCGTCGATTTATTCGACTAAAAATTGTTCAAGGTGGTGCCCCAGCATGGTCGCAGTCTAATAACTGAAACAAACAAAGGAAAACGAATGGACGAACATTAAATGTTTTATCAGTTATTATCTTCGGACTATTCGAGACACGAATCTGCATCGTCAGTAACGGGTGCCAACCTCCTGTTTTATTATTCGGTCGTTTTAAAGCCATTAGGATTATCAGCTCATTTGTCTTCATGAAGGTTCTATTTCTGTGATACAAAATGCTCTTAATGTAAACGATATCTCTTTTATTATTAATCTTTCATACAAATGTTATTAATCCTACATTGTTTACCGTTCCCAGGGCGAAAAGTTTGCGGTCATTTTAAAATGGAACTAACCTTTTAAGAGTCTGTCTATTCCTAATCGATCACGGAAATGTATTTCTCAGAGGTTTTAGCAACCAATAACATCTGACTGCATTTTGTGGATTTCTCATTCATATCCTCATGAGAAATAAATGATATCCCTTTATTTTCTGCGTTCATAAAATAACGATTTTTAACTAAGGCACAAGGCCAGCAATTTTGAAGCGGAGTGGGTGTCACTCGATCAGATCGAATCCAAAACAAGAATGATAGCTGATACTTCATTTTTATCAATCCCTGAAAGGATGAAAGACAAAACTGGCCTCGACGGAATTTGAACTCGAGATGTAAGCGGTCAGAACAAATACCACAAAGCATTTTCCCGACACTCTAACGATTTTGTCAACATGCCGCATTTGGGTCTATAAAGAAAATGTTTCCTCATTTAAGAACATGGCCAGCAATTCTCATGGGAGATGAATTACTTGATGCTATTGACCCTAATATTTGACTTGTACTATATTTTTCTACCCCAAAAGAATGAAAAGCAAAATTGACACCGGTGCGATTTGAACTCAGAATGCCAACCGTCAGAAAAAATATCGCAAAGTATTTTGCCAATTCTATAACGATTCTTCTAGTATATTCTATTTAGGTCCACATAATAATATAATGCTTTCAAATGTTGGCACAAAGCCAGCAATTTCAGGTGAGGGGACAGGACGGTTACATCGACCCCAGTGTTCATTTGGTACTTATATTATCGACCCCGAAAAGATGAAAAGCAAAGTCAACCTAGGTGGAATTTGAACTCTGAACGTAAAGCATGCAAACGATTCTGCCATCACACTCTACTAGAAAGACAAGGCCTGAAATTTGGGGGAGGGGGAATAATCGATTACATCGACCCCAGTGCGTAACTGGTACTAAATGTATCCACCCCGAAAGGATGAAAGACAAAGTCTACCTCGGCGGAATTTGAACTCGGAACGTAGCGACGGGCGAAATACCGCTAAGCATTTCGTCCAGCGTGCTAACGATTCTGCCAACTCACCGCCCTAGGTCCTTAAAATAATACAAAACTGTTTGACGTATATTTAACGAAATAATAATCATCTTATCGTACAAACTGTTTTGAAAATTCAGTTACGCAACAAAATATTTTTGTAACTTTTATTATTTCGATATTTTAAAAATGCTGACACGAATTTCTGTTGAGTAAATCCTAGCCTAAACTTGCAGACAGAAGACCGTATATCTGATTCTTAATAGACCATAACTACATTACAACGATCAAGATACAATTCCTTGATTATAATTTTATTTGAATTCCGAGGGAACAACATAACTATGAAAGCGAAACAATTAAAATGTTACTTAAACTAATTGCATAGCTTCTAATCCAAATTAATTTAAACTTCTACTGGATTGATATAACGTACATCTTAAGTATGAAATTTTTACTATTATTATTATTGTTATCATCATCATCATCATCATCATCATTCTTCTTCTTCTTCTTCTTCTTCTTCTTCTTCTTCTTCTTCTTCTTCTTCTTCTTCTTCTTCTTCTAAGCTAATCTTAAGTGCTTCGAGTAATTGTAATTTTCCCCAGGAGTAATTTAAACTTCCATTTGAACTAAACGAAATTTTGACCTCGATTAATCGAAATATCTGGCTAAATTAAACTTTTCTCCCCTGAGAAAATAAACTTGTAGTTGAACTAAGCTTCTTAAAACGAGCTAAAGAAACGCCTTAGTATATTGCCAACATCACTGTAATGTTAAAATAATTAAATTGAACCAACGGCTAACCCCACGTCCATCAATGATTTACATTAAGTCATAACAGGTTTATCTAACAGCAATTCTTCTCCCACACTCTCCGATACAGAACACTTTTCCAAGTGACAGTTGATGGAAAAAAAACTTCAATGAAGAAAAGTGAATATCGAGATATTAACCTTACAGATAACTCATCGACAGAATATCTTAGAAGTAATAACATAGTTAAACAATTTCTTGATCAGGCAGACATGGTGGTTACATACAAGATATGATGAGAATACCTACTCAATATCTATGACGTAGATCACACCTGTTCGAATTGATAGAGGCCAGTTTTCTGGCCGAACGGTCGATGTTATACATAGAAACATTAGCTCTTTGCCTTAAACATAGACATACAACCTTTGATATTCTAATTGGCTGCAAATAGCCGCAAGTAGTTTGGGAGACAACTCGAGTCATGTTTCAGCATTATTATGGTCTTGTCAGTAGTGCATAAACTTCACTATATTTGCTAAAGTAATGAAAGAATCATGAAGATTCTAAAGCATCTAAAGCAAGACAAATAGAACTAATGAGAGAATTTATAAGCTGAATATATTCGTTTTATTATTCATGAATTTTTATTTACATCTTTAATCACCAAGTTGAGAATTGACGTTTTTTGTATACACTAATTGTTTGGTGTCCGCCATATTTCGTAATGCTCTGAGAATCAAACAGGAAAGATAACAATGCACTTCACATAAAATAGGCAGCCATACTTTCAAAATTTTCAGCTGATTAAATACGACCCCCCCCCCCCCACCATCACCCCCACTCCCGCAGTAAGTAACCTTTTTCATGTGCTTATTGTATCGGTTTCTTTTTGCTGACCTGCTAAGAATCCTTTACTGGTATCCAAACGGTAAGGAACAAACACAAACACACACATGTGTATATATATATATACATATATATATAAGGCGGAGGAGTGGCTGTATGGTAAGTAGCTTGCTTCCCAACCACACGGTTCCGGGTTCCGTCCTACTGCGTCGCACCTTGGGCAAGTATCTTCTACCATAGCCTCGGGCCGAACAAAACCTTGTGAGTAGACTTGGTAGACGGAAACTGAAAGAAGCTTGTCATATATATATATATATATATATATATATATATACATATATACGTACTTATGTATTTGTGTGTCCGTGTTTGATCCCGCCCACTATCTCTTGATAACCGATGTTAGTGTGTTTATGTCCTCGAAACTTAGCGGTTCGGCAAAAGCGACTGATAGAATAAGTACTAGGCTTATAAAGAATAAGTCCTGTGTGTGAGTGTGTGTGTGTGTGTGTGTGTGTGTGTGTGTGTGTGTGTGTGTGTGTGTGTGTGTAATAGTGAGTTTCCGACAGTGTCCGTCTCTCATATTCAGTCCCAGCCAGCCCTACACCTATACTTGCGTATACTGGTTCTCCGTCGGTTACGACGACGAGTGTTCCTGTTGATCCGATCAACGGAACAGCCTGCTCATGAAATTCAGCGTGCAAGTGGTTGAGTACTCCACAGACATGTGTACCCTTAACGTAGTTTCCAGTGAGATTCAGCGTGCCACAGAATGTGATAAGGCTGGCCCTTTGAAATACAGGGACTACACATTTTTTGCCAGCTGAATGAACTGGAGCAACGTGAAATAGAGTTATTTGCTTAAGGACACAACGCACCGCCTGGAATCGAACTCAGGACCTTAAGATCATGAGTAAAATAACCCAACCTCTAAACCACGTGTCTTGACTTGCGTATAACGTAATTATAAACAACACGTTTTTCAAGATAATAATCTAAAGTCTTGAATTGTATTTCAAAACATCTGTGGTACATCTAGATATCTCCTGGTATCTAGATATCCCTTGCTCAAGTGAGCCGCAGATAAAAACCAAAGATCAATCAACGGCTTTAGAAAATCATCCACGTTTAATATTTGTGTGTCTTGACAAACACATATTGATCGCATCCAACTGATCGTTGGCTCATCTCCTCCTTCGGTCAAATGTTTGATCGTCAAGGTTAACTGTTTTGTTAGTATAGATTAACTGCAAACTTGTTAATTGACTTTTATAAACATATATTCATTAACCCCACTTTCTTTCTTTCTTTCTTTCTTTCTTTCTTTCTTTCTTTCTTTCTTTCTACTTTTCTCTATCTCACACTTTCTCCCTCTCTTTGTCTCCTTGTGTCTGTCTCTACCTATTCTTTTTCTCTTCACCTTCTGCATTTGTGCAGCTCATTTTTTATTACTTATCTCACATCACTTCTAATTTTAGTTAACATGTTTTAACTCAGTTACTGTTTTTTCATTTCTTTTCCCTTCTTCTTTCCCTCTTTCTTTCATTCGTTCGTTGATGTTTCATTTTCACTTTTGTTTTGCCGTCTAATTTGATTGCTCCAATCAATTAAGGTCGTTCATTTTTGCTAGCCTACCACTTAAATATCAACTAAAAAAAAATTAAACGAAGAAAATCAATAGCTAATTACAAGCATCAAGCTTCACTGCTATAAGCTGAAAGTTCCTGAACCTGGTTCTGCAGGGCCACAAAACTCAGTTATTTTCGCTAATGTCCCACATTAATCCTTCCTTTCTCACCCGCAGGGCTATTTCGACTATAATTTTTTTTAAGATTTTCGCTTGCATTCACATCATCACGTTTCATTACCTTTCATCGTTTCGTTAGTTTCTCTCTTATTTATTCTTTTCTCTTTTATATATTTACTTCCTTCTGATAAGAAAAAAAGAAAGAAAGCAATAAAGAACAACTAGACTTTCTTCTTTTACTTTCTCTCCCCTTCATGTATTTCTCTTTATTCTTTAACCGCGAGCTGTCTGCTATTTATTTATGAAATCTCTGTTAAGTCACACTAAATATAATTTACTACGAAAAGCATGGAACTATATTTTAACTTGCTTTATTATTGTTTCCGGCTACTCTATAGAAAGATATATTTATGCTTGTATATGCATAGAGATTCAGGTTTCGTTGCATTTTGGGTAGTTTATCGTTATTCCTGGCGGTATGTAGAGCAGAGTGTTGTAGCCGATTGGAAGGGATCTATGTCGCATGCAGGGTATTGTAGTGTGCTGTGGATTAAGTGAGGCAGTAATAAAAAGTGAGCCATACAAAGATGGAAGGTAAGGAGAGGAAAAAAACAGAGATGGGGGGGGAGGAGGAGGAGGGAGAGAGAGAGGAGGAGGGAGAGAGAGGGAAATAGAAAGGAAGAGAGGGAAGAGAGAGGAAGGAAGGAAAGAAGGAAGGTAAAATTGAGAAAGAACGAAATAGAGAAAGGTACAAAAAGAAAAAAGAAAGAAGGAAAGAAAGAAAGAACGAAGGAGAGAAAGAAAGAAAAAGAAAGATAAACGGAAAGAGAGAGGTGGGAGAGGCGGGGTGTTAATGCATATATATATTTAGAAAAGTCAATCAACAAGTTTGCAATCAATCGGTGCTATCAGACAGTTAATCTTGGAGATCAGACGTTTGACCAACGGCAAAGATGAACTGCTATTATCGTGCAGTGTATTGCAGTGTTTTGCTGTTTATTACGGGAGAGTGGAGATTAATTAACGTAGCGATTTGTGGTCTAATGTGATATATTATTTTCTACTCAAGGCACAAGTCCCGAAATTTGGGGAGAGGGGAGGTCAGTCGATTAGATAGACCCCAGTACGCAACTGGTACTTAATTTATCGATCTTGAAAGGATGAAAGGCAAACTCGACCTCGGTGGAATTTGAACTCAGAAAGTAAAGACAGACGAAATACCGCTAAGCATTTCGCCCTGCGTGCTAACGTTTCTTATTTCTTTATTGCCCACAAGGGGCTAAACATAGAAGGGACAAACAAGGACATACAAAGGGATTAAGTTGATTACATCGACCCCAGTGCATAACTGACACTTAATTTATCGACCTCGAAAGGATGAACGGCAAATTCGACCTCGGCGGAATTTGAACTCAGAACGTAGCGGCAGACGAAGTACCGCTAAGCAGTTTGCCCGGCCCCCTAACGTTTCTGGCAGCTGGCCGCCTTAATTCAGAAACCAATATTATGAGATGACGTCTGCAAATGGTTTTTTTAAGTCAAAACTTAACGTATGAGATATAAGTTTGTATTCTACTTTCGTGGAGGCGCAATGGCCCAGTGGTTAGGGCAGCGGACTCGCGGTCATAGGACTGTGGTTTCGATTCCCAGACCGGGCGTTGTGAGTGTTTATTGAGCGAAAAGACCTAAAGTTCCACAAGACTCCTGTAAGGGATGGTGGCGAACCCTGCTGTACTCTTTCACCACAACTTCCTCTCGCGCTTTCTTCCTGTTTTTGCTGTACCTGTATTTCAAAGGGCCAGCTTTCTCATGTTCTGTGTCACGCTGAATCACCCACGAGAACTACGTTAAGAGTACACGTGTCTGTGGAGTGCTCAGCCACTTGCACGTTAATTTCACGAGCAAGCTGTTCCGTTGATCGGATCAACTGGAGCCCTCGTCGTCGTAACCGACGGAGTGCCAACCATTCTACTTTCAGATGTTTCGAAGTGTATTTTAAGAACAAAAAAACACTGCTATTCTAAATTGCTTCAGGTTTTATTTAGAATGAGGAACAAACAGTTGGATTTATTACGATATTCCGATAGATTATCGTTCGTACCTTCAGAAACAAATTGATCTTAATGGTGATTAGCGCCACAGAAATTGAAGGTGCGTTGTTAGGGACATTTATTTATTTATTCATTCATTCTTTTGCTTAATTATTTATATATTTTATACATCAGTTTGTGAAAACTAGCATCGTTGGTCACATTTTCCAGCAGGAAAAAAATCACTGGTTCATTGTATTAATTTGTAGTAATGAGAGTGTCAAGGGAGTGTTTGTAACCGAATGCGGACCAGATATTCAAGGGACTTCATTCGTAGCTCACTAGCTATTTGGTTTTCTCACTGATGTATAATGTTCCCATACACACGCATACACGCACGTCTATTATATCTAAATGTGTGTGTATGTGTGTAAATGAATACATATATATATATATATATATATATATATATATATATATATATATTTATGTATATATATATGTATATATATATATATTCAAAATGTAACCACATGTGGATCGTTGGCGACCTAATCGACTGGCCCCCTCCCCCAAAATTTCGGACCTTGTGCCTAGAATAGAAAAAAACAAAAACAGTAAAAATATGCAAGAATTTTCTCAAGTTTAAAATGTGACATTGTTTTTGTTATCTGCATTCCAGCGATGGATCTTTGTAATTCTCGTAGGAAACCAGGTGCTTCCTCGATGGAAGTATTTCAATAACTTTTAAGAATAGAGAGCATGTATGAACCATACATGCATATATATGCAATATATATGCATATGCACACATGTGAGAACATAGGTGCAAAACAAGGTGGACGAAGTAGAACTTGAATAACAAATGTAAGAGCAAAATCGTGTTTATTGATGCTGAAACGAAATCAGAAACTTTTATTTGGTGTTTCAGATAATCGATCGTCAGAGTCATGGGTATTCAGAACAATGCATAAATCGTTATGCAATCACGGTT
This sequence comes from Octopus bimaculoides, assembly GCF_046866305.1. Taxonomy (NCBI): domain Eukaryota; kingdom Metazoa; phylum Mollusca; class Cephalopoda; order Octopoda; family Octopodidae; genus Octopus; species Octopus bimaculoides. Next base: position 589,252 of record NC_142928.1, on the reverse strand, counting down.
ATTTATAAATAATTACAACTACTGCATCACTCTCATCACTCACCACTGTCTGACGATCCAAGTATAAGTTTCAATAAAATAATATATACATTATTTATATTATTTACATTTGACGGATATTTGTCCTCATCTTGTTTGTTGTTAACTCAACATTTCGGCTGATATACCCTCCAGCCTTCATCAGATGTCTTGGGGAAATTTCGAAACTGGGTTCTCGTTCCTAAGGTATTTTTCGATGTTATTTGTTATTTATTATTATTATTATTATTATTATTATTATTATTATTATTATTATTCAGGTCACTGCCTGGAATCGAACTCGGAATCTTGGGGATTAGTAGCCCGCGCTCTTAACCACTACGTCAATAATAACAAGATGAGGACAAATATCCAGTGGTTAGGGCAACCGACTCGCGGTCATAGGATAGCGGTTTCGATTCCCAGACCGGGCGTTGTGAGCGTTTATTGAGCGAAAACACCTAAAACTCCACGAGGCTCCGGCAGGGGGTGGTGGCGAACCCTGCTGTACTCTTTCACCACAACTTTCTCTCACTCTTACTTCCTGTTTCTGTTGTGCCTGTAATTCAAAGGGTCAGCCATGTCACACTGTGTCACGCTGAATATCCCCGAGAACTACGTTAAGGGTACACGTGTCTGTGGAGTGCTCAGCCACTTGCACGTTAATTTCACGAGCAGGCTGTTCCGTTGATCGGATCAACTGGAACCATCGTCGTCGTAACCGACAGAGTGCCAACAACAACATAACCGCTCAAATAAATCTGTGTCATGTTAACCTCCAAAAATTCCTTCTGATAATTTCATTTTCTAACACTGAACAATATTTCTCTTACTGAATTTGTAAC
>NC_142928.1:568389-585889 GCF_046866305.1 Octopus bimaculoides | reverse complement strand
TTTTTTTGTTTTGTTTTGTTTTTTCTTTTTTGTTCTCAAGAATGCAAGATGTGATTTGGAGGAGATTTGGCAGCAGCTTAAGGAATGACAAACACGTTTCTTGTTTGGCTCCAACACTTTGCTATTAGAAATCAAATAACCTTTCTGCTAAGGGCACAAGGCCTGAAATTAGGAGGAAGGGGACCAGTCGATTACATCGACCCCCAGTGTTTCACTGGAACTTAATTTATTGACTCCGAAAGGATAAAAGGCAAAGTCGACCTCGGCGGAATTTGAACTCAGAATGTAGCAACGGGCGAAATATTGCTAAGCATTTTGTCCAGCGCGCAAACGATTCTGCTAGCTCGCCGCCTTATATTACAGATCAAATAGCGAATTTAAAATGTGTAGAACCTCGTGCATTTCTTGTCAGGTGAGTAGCTTTAACGTCTGGTTTAACGTCAGGATGTAACCATTAGCTTCAAAATCGAGCGATTTCTCTGCACCGTGTTACAAGCACTTCTTTGTCGCTCTCGCTTTCACAAATAAACTGAGCTACAGGTTGGCCCACTGAAAACTTGTAACCCTCAACACCTTTGTTCATAAATTACGATACAAACTAATTAAAATATGTAAAATAAATCCCTCTAGATAACTCTTTGACCATGACTATAAATAGAATCTTAACAGATATTCCTAACAGAACGTTGCTTCCTTGGACAGAGACAAAACAACACGATTTAACGTACTTACTTCGAAATATAATCTGATTTGCCAGAGCAGTAATTCTCAAACCTTTTAATATTCAAAACCTGAATTTTTTTTTTTTTAGGGGATCGCATCACAAAAGTAAATTGAAGAAAAATTTATTATATCATATTTATAAAGAAAAAAACGTCGAGGGACGGTGGGAGGATGGTTGAGGGGCGCATGCGGCGCTAGGAGCCGCGGTTGAGAACTGCTGCACCTGACACAGCAGACTACATATGCTAACCAAGATATTTCACTAGAAAAAGCAACTGTTGTTGAATAAATATTTTGGCAACTTTTCAACCAAAACGATAAATTTTAATGTATTCGACGAGAACTAATTACAACCATTCATTACATTTTATTAACAGACATTAATTATTGCTACAATCATACAGATGAATTATTATCATCAACATCATTATGAACATCATCATCATTATTATTATTATTATTATTATTATTATCGAAGACGTCGCACTGTATCCAATATCGTAATGTAGTTTGAAGATATTGTGGCTACTGTCTGTAAAGTCACAACAAGGACCTTAGACACACATTACTTTATGTAGTATGCGTGCAGTTCCAAGTAAAACCGATTTTTACAATACACCAAGATTGTAGGATATTTCTAAACTTTCCAGATGCTTTTTTCAGGTTGGGTGGTATTGAACCCAATGCTCCGATGTCAACAGGGACAACCTTTATGTTTGACTCTCGTAGCTGCCACATCTTGGCGATCTCACTTTTTATCAACCTTTTCTCTTTCTTTCATGACGATATGTTGACTTCCCGACACTATCACGTCAATTATTAGGCACTCTTGTTTGTCCTTCCTAAAGGTTACTATATCCGGCCTCCGGTGCTTTAATACCTTGTCTGTCTGGACGTCAAAGTCCCAAGGATCATTGCCTTCTCCTTTTCGTCCATTACCTTTTCCGGTGTACGTTGGTACCAAGCACCCGTAACCTCATCTCCATACTTACGGCATAGTAGCCAGTGGAGGTTTTGGGCTACCTTGTCGTGTCTGCGCTTGTACTCTTTCTGCTCAAGACTTTCACAAGTAGTAACAATATGAGTCACGCTTTCGACCTTCTTCGAACACATTCTGCAGAGATCTGATGCACTTGTATAATATATATCGTCCTTTTCACTGAGTTGGTATCCAATGCCTGGTCCTGGGCAGCGATGATTAGGCTTTCACTATTCGTTTTAGGTCACCCTTGTTAAGCCACCTCCATGATGCTTCCTGGTCTTTTAATTTGTTGGTTTCACAGTGGAACTGACCATGTAATTCCATGCGGTGTAGGGTTTCTTCTCTCTCGTCGGCTATTCACGATCGGAATCCATTAGCACTCTAAAGTCCATTGCTGATAAATCTTTCTGCATTATCATCATCATTATTATTATTATTATTATTGAGTGAGAGAGCAGTGCATGCCATCAAAGTGACACTTGGGTACAAATATACGAAGCCCAATATACCCATGGTGACTACCCGCCTGATAAGGGTACACCAGGAACATGCATCACAGCCATATGTGCATGACATGTTGATTTCATATAAAGGTAAACAGCACATGATCTTACGTGTGCGGCCCAGTTAGAATTTTCTTCAGGTTGAGTAACCAATCCCTCTCAAACGGTCCCTGAATAAGGGTTGTTTAAGGTTGAACTAAACAGCAATGTTTCCAGAGGTGAATTATCCAAACTCCAAAGAATTCCTCTTGACACCTGGCTATGATGCTCCCCCACTACTTCTGCTCGTGATCAGAGATGCACATATCGTCAGCCACCAAAGAAATGCTCAACTGGTTAAGGTCAAACAACTGACAAGCAAATCTGTGGTATTGAGCAGAATATTTGCTGTAGCCCATCTTTTTACACCAAGACAAAACAATGTACGTGATAACACTTCCAATCAGTTAAGATCAGAAGACATGAAAACCAGTGCCTGGTACTGCATCAGATTATTATTATTTATTATTATTATTATTATTATTATTATTATATGTTTGACTTTTGTTTTGCATTTGTACAAGTTGGATCCAAGTCTCACCCAGAGACCTCAAGAGACAACAAGTTAGAAGTTCATGTAGGTGTTATGCCTAGGGTACCATATATTTGGATTTGTACAGTTTTGTTCTAGTGAATGTTTAAGAAACCATAAGAAAATTATGTGTTTGTTTTAAAATTTGAGATCTCATAGACAGTATTTTACGTAGGATATGGGCAGTTCCCATGAGCACTATCTTTTGAACTTCAGCTATTTTGGGGTTTCCTGGGATTTGAGCTAGGTAGTAATCAGCCTGTTTCGCTGTCATTATTATTATTATTATTATTATTATTATTATTATTATTATTATTATTATTATTATTATTATTATTATTAAGGCGGCGATTTGGCAGAATCGTTAGCACACCGGGTGAAATGCTTAGCGACATTTCTTCCGTCTTCATGTTCTGAGTTCAAATTCCGTTGAGGTCGACTTTGCCTTTCATCCTTTCGAGGACGATAAATTAAGTACCAGTTGCGTACTGTGGATCAATCTGATCGACTGGCCCCCTCCTCCAAAATTTCAGGCCTTGTACCCATAGCAGAAAGGATTATTATTATTATTATGATTATTATTATTATTTGCAACAAATTTAATATATTATTTAAATCTATTTTAAGTATCTTAATCGTCATTTTTAGCCTACGTCATGGAATAACAATGTGTGTGTGTGTGTGTGTGTGTGTGTGTGTGTGTGTGTGTGTGCAATGGAGATGGTATCAGTGAGTTGTGGTGCTTGATGTTGTGATAGTGATGATGGTGTTGGTAATGATGAAGATTTTATCAATGAGTGCTGCTGCTTGAGGTGTTGGCGAGATGGTATCAACAGGTGTTGGTTGTGGTGTTGGTGGTGGTGTTAATGTCGACGGCGGTGGTGATTTTGTTTGTAGTGAATATGATAGCAGTAATAACGGTGATAGAGGTGGTGATGCTGGTAGTAGTGGTGATGATGATGATGGTGGTGGGAGTGATAGTTATGATGGACATGGTCGTGGTGGTGGTGGTGGTGGTGGTGGTGGTGGTGACGGTAGTTCTAGTAAAGAGATCAACAGGTGATGGCGCTTCTGGCTGTGGTGATGGTGGTGATGATGGTGATGATGTTGTTGCTAGTGGTGTTAGAGGTAGAGGTGGTGGTACTTCTGGTTATGGCGAGGATGATGATGATGATGGTGATGAAGGTGGTGGTGATAGATATGGTGATGCTAGAGATAGTGCGGGGGGTAATTACGATAATATAGGTTAACGTTGATGTCCTTCCTGATAATAGCGACTCCCTTAATTATGCAGATGGTTGTTGGCATCTGGATAGTCATTGGTTGTCGTGCTAGTCTCACTTTACCGATGATACGATTGGTTATCAGGGACCAGAACAATCAGCAGCCGAACTTCTTCAGTTGAATGATAACACTAACAAAGTGAGTTTATACAAATTATTCAGCCCCATAGAACCACATTCCAACATGGACCCTAAACATTTTCTTTCTGTCCCACCACTTTTCTCCTATTCGTTTTCCCATTCCATCTAATCTTCCTACTTTGTTGATGAATGTCTAGCGTGCGAAACGTCAATGACTTTCTCTTCTTTTTAAGCGTGATCCCAATAAAACTGTTTTTAAAACTTGTCCTCATATTTTGTTTTCTATTTCTGGCTTTTTTTTCTTTTTTATAAATTATTTTCTCCTGTCATGATCAATACAACGATCACACGCTACACACCTTCCTTCTAAACACTGCTGCAAACAGCGGAAGTGAGCTAGCACATTAAAACTTTGTGCGCATGCATAGCAGAATTCAAGGTCAGATTATGCCAAGCATCTTTACTCTGCGTGCTTTAGCTTCGTTATAATGCCAACAGTCCGGATACTTATTGATCAGACCTTTTATATATATATATATATATATATATATATATATATATATATATATATATATATATACACACGAGCGCATTCATGTGCATGAGAGAAAGAGGGGGAAAGAAAGAGAGAGAGAGAGAGACTGACCGACCGACAGACAGACGGACAGGCCGGAAGACAGTGTGTTCCCTAGACAAAGAAAATAAAGTCCAGCATGATGTTTTATAAATTCGTAACGTTGAAATATAAGAAGGTATTGCACATTCTGCATAGGATATTTACTCCAGATGCTGTAATACTTCCGTTACTCGCTCTTAATAGTATTTTTAAGGGAAAAACGTGTTTTACAAAGTTGAAATAATACACTTCTAAATCTCTTGGAGAGATTTATACAGTAGTAACACGATAAAGTAGTGGTATGTTGTCAATTTAATGTGATAGTCCCATAAAAGAGAATGATACTACTGCTATTTAGCCCTAGGAAGCACCGCTTCCTGTCGTTTTTGACACATTCCCTGTGTCCTTATGTTTACAAAGAGGGAGATAAGCACCTCCACCCAGCAAAGCCAGCATCTAGACACTAGTTTCTGAGTCATTGCTCGTCATCAGTCTGGCTTTGCTAGGTGGAGGTGCTTATCTCCCCCTTTGTAAACATAAGGACACAGGAAATGTGTCAAGGCCGACAGGAAGTGGTGCTTCCTAGAGTTAAATAGCAGTAGTATTATTCCCTTTCATGGGACTGTCACATTAAGTTGACAACATGCCATCATTTTACAAAATTGCATATAAAGTTTTATAAAGAAAACTGTATCTCTAGAAATTTCCAGATTATCAAACTTTTATGCTAGAGGGTAAATATCTCGTGCAAAACAGAATGTATTCTTACTATACATACAGAAAATGGATAAGTTTTTCGATTTTTAAAAATTTTGTTATTTATTGTAAAACGTTCGTGAAACGTATTCCAAATGTCAAGAGGTTTCTTCAAATGAAGAAGCACCAGAAGGTTTTGTTAATGTTTAAAGCTTAGATTTTGTATAAATAGTTCTAATTAAAAGTCGGCTAGTTAGATTAGACTTTGTTGTTATGTAGCTTTGTTTATTTTTCTTTAATGTTAGATATGGTTTCAAAGAAAAGCAAAGATCACGCTGATTTGGATAGAAAATATCAAATTGTTAATCTCCGTAAACCAGTTAGTGTATATTCTAAAATCTAAAAATTATTAAAGAAGTGACTATTAACCTGTTCCTGGCACACACACTCACAAATACACAAACACACACACACTATATTATATTGTAGCGGCGCAAGTCATAATGATAAACTTTTATCGGCAGTAATATGACGTAATGGTCATGTTGCCCGAATAGGTATAATTGTTAGTTTCCCATTGGTTAAAAATACTGCTTCTATTTGAATTCTAAACTTTTGTCAAGGAGAAATCTTTCACGAAATACGGTTCTTGGAAATCAGGTATGAGCAGTTATAAAAACCTTGACTTTTGAAAAAATTAATCAGTGTTCGTTGGTTGTCACTCATTTCCACGACACTCATTCTCTTGAGATATTGGCTATTATTGTGCCATATCTATTACTTAATTCAACAAGACTATTTTGAATTGTTGTGTAAAACTCTAGTAGCTTAGTAAGGAAGAATTAGTAATATAAATTTTATGTCATAATCCTCTACGACAATTTTCTTGACTTCTAAATGTACTGTAAATATTAAATGCACGTAAATAAACTAATTTAGTAAATACTTTCTCTTTCTTCATTTTCTTCAACTTGCTAATGAGATTTATTTCTGTAACCATGAAACTGTTATTATTGCGGTGAAAAAGAGCGAGCTTATTTATCTTCAACATACATGTACGTCCCAGCGTCCTTATTGTATAATTCATCACGGCGTTTACGCAGCCTGAGTTAAGATTCATGTATAGTGATGATACTTATAATCAAGTTATAAGTGACGGGTTTATCACCATAGATTTCTACACAAAAAAAAAAAAGATATATATTTATTATCTTTTCCAAATCAAAAACATTTTAAACCAGATAATCCAACACAACGTCATAAATTGGTGACAAACGTGGACTTAGAAAAATCTATTCGGGAGTATAATCACCATATAAATAAGATAATCTCAGCCCGTTATAAAAGTGGTAACTCACCGTTATAATATTATTACACAATACATAAGGTGGCGAGCTGGCAGAATCATTAGCACGCCGGACGAAACGCGTAGCGGCATTTCATCTGCCTTTACGTTCTGAGTTCGAATTCTGCAGTTGTGTGGTTTTCTCTAGTACATCTACGTTAAGTAGGACATACAGAACACTTGCGTGCATATATATACATACATATATATACATATATATATATATATATATATATATATATATATATATATATATCGGGGGAGGGGAGACAGACAGGCAGACAGAGAGGCAGATAAACAAAAAGACTCAGAGGAGGAGGTAGGAGAGGTGGTGGCCAGTTAAATCGCTAAAGAGTAGACACACAGGTACACATATCCAGCTCAAGAAGAAGAAGAATTCTCTAATACCCTGTCTACCATAAAAAAGGATGGATCCACACTTCCAGACGACTGGTTCCGCTGCCAGGAAGAAACCATTTAGCACCCTTAGAACTACTACAAGCACAAACGTCTAATTCTCAGCCCAAGAAATAAAGAAAAGCGCACAACTGCTGTCAGGTGCGGGAAAGAATTACTGATAACAAAACTCTTTCCGAAAGGAACACTTTATAAGGTGCGCACACAATCGCAAGATTCCAAACAATGACGTGACATTCCCTATATGACAGATAGGTCCAGGGTAATCCATAGGCGGGAGAGGTGCAGCCGGAGTGTAGAAAGTCCATAAGAAAGTGCAAAAGAGTGTCGAAAGGTAGAAATACCAGTGGAGAAGTTCGTGGGTGATGAGAGGAGACAGGATCAAGTGGTGCGACCATGATAGATCGCTAACCACTACACACATTTTCTTTCTCTGCTTGTTTCTCTCCTTGTTTCTTTCTGTGGAAGAGCGTAGGCTCGAAACGTTAAAGACTTTTTCACTTCTCGAGCGTTATACTAATACATCTATTTGTTTTCTACACCACCTGTCTTCGTCTGTTGTTTTTTTTTTGTGAATTTCCCAATATACATATATATATATGTATATATATATATATATATATATATATATATATATATATATATATATATATATATAGAGAGAGAGAGAGAGAGAGAGAGAGAGAGAGAGAAAGAGAGATACCCATGGTAAAGAATGATAAATTCGTACTCTACAAAATATATTGTGTAAGCCTTCAATTTAATGTAAAATTGTGTATTTATAACATAAAAGTAAACATTAATGTGTATGTGTGTCTGTGCGCGCGTGCATTGGTAAGATCAAGTTGACTGAGACTCTTAGTTTCGCCTATCAGCTGAATCAACCAGTCGACACCTTTTACTCTTTTCCCTGTATAGAGTCCCGTCACCAATAAATGCTATTCGTAATCCGTTTTTGTTCCGAAACATACTTTGAAGAAATATTATTTTAACACAACCCATATATATATATGTGTGTGTGTGTATATGTATACATATACACTTCGCATGGTATGCAACTCATGTGTTAAATAGTCAAACCTATTGCATCGAGAACGCTTCATATTCCTCATTTATTTCTTAATAAGTCAAAAGTCACTGATACAATTTCACTGGATCTGTTGTAACTCAGTTATTCGCCAGCTTTTACAATCTTCCTCAATGTTCTTACCTCTTCTTTTCTTCCATTTTTCTCATCATTTTTTCCCCTTTTTCTTGCCCTTTGACATGTGGATGCACTGCGTTAATGTTGTTTGAACTTCTGCCACATGAGCCTCCAGTAATTTGCAGATGCGATCTTCTGTTTTCTCTCACTTTATCTGTGTATTTTTTTATAAAATTCTTTCAATCAATTCCTTATTATTATTTCTGTTATATGCATACATACATGCTTACATACATACACATGTACATACATACATGATAAGGAAAACAAATTCTTCAATGCATAGACTTCACTTTCTTTATATATATATATATATATATATATATATATACATATATATATATACACGTATATATATATACATATATACACGCATATATATATATCTACGTATATACATATACATACACATATATACACATGCATATACACACATATATATATATATACATGCAGATACATACACATGCATATACATACATACATATATATATATATATATATATATATATATATATATATATATACATGCATATACACATATATATACATGCAGATACATAGATATATATTCATTTATATATATAGCACATCACATCCAATTCCCTGAAGGTGGCTGACTCTAAGATGCCATATGTGACTTATGGCACTTTGGCTGTCTTAGGTGTTAATTTTGAAGATGTTGGAAAGAAAATATTTCTTTTTAAATCGAATAAGAAGTTAGGCAGAATTAACTATAATCAATACATCAACATCAGCGGGAGGAACATCCAACAGTGTAAGTAGGGGAGGAATAGGGTTGTTAGAGTAAATAGAGAAATAAGACTATGATGGAAGAGGAAAATGTTGGTAATATAAAAATGAAGGAAACTTAACTTGAAGCAATATTAAAACTCTATGCTTTGTGTGGTATTAGTCTAGTAAAAGCGGTGTTTTCGATTACCGTAATTGGTACTTCCCAAAGTGTCAGTATTTCTTGAATAGCTTTAATCTGATGTTCAAATCTAGGTTTCAGTTGGGTAGTCCTCTAAAGATACTTCATCCTCTGCCCAGAATAAATAACAGCTGTTGCTCTCAGTTTTGCTGGGTTTTAATCTTTTCGTGATTTTCCAATTAATTCTATAGTCTGAAAGGTTTTTTTTTAATTGCTAGATAGAATCAACTAATTTGAGTTACTTTTTTTAATCTCTTTACTCACGTCGTGGTTCTTTGTGATAGAATGTTGCAAACGTCTCTAGTCCTCATGATACTTATCTCAGAGTAACTATGAAATGGCAAATTTCAGTGAAATGTATCTTTTACTTTAAAAAATTCCTCTACTAGTCTCATTTACTAAATTTCGGATAATGTTAATCAATCCTTTTACTTCGTGTAAATTTACCACTGGTTATGTTTGCTGTTTACGAGGTTATTTGCCTTGGTATTGCTCTCATTTTGGTTTACTTGTTACCTTAAAAAGAAATGCGACCTTGCAGAATCGGTAGAGCGTCGAAAAAAAAAAACGCCTTCCTGTATTTCGTCAGGTTTTTTTACGTTCTGATTTCAAATACTCCCGAGATCGATAAGATAAGGTACCAGTCAAGTCATGGGGTCGATTGTATTGACTGACATCCTTTCCTCAAAGCTGCTGACCTTGTATCGAAATTAGAAATTATTATCATTATTATCATTGTTCAACATTTGGTGGTTTCAGGCAAATTTCTACTACATCACCTGCTACACCACCGTGTTGCTGGGGTGTGTGTAGCATTGTGTGTTCTTTTTTGTTGTTGGGAGTGTGCAAACTCTTTTCGGTACTGTATTGGGTCAGATTTTTTTAAAGAGGTGTGATGCAGTCTTTTGTTGTATTAGTGTTTGCATTGTCTGTTGAGTGGTGCGTTGGTTTATTAGCCTACTGGTGGAAGTTTATTTCATTGGATATTTGCTGTATAGAGTGTGTTTTGTGCTTGTGGATTGTTCTATTTAGTTTGTATTATTGAATTGATAGTGTCTTGCCTAGGATGTGGGCTGTTCCTAGCAGGGCTATTTTTTTGGATAGTGTGTAGTGTTGAGGATCCAGGTACAGCTTCTGCATTTTTATTCGTATGTTTCTTTATCATGCCCAATGCTCCATTTATTACTGGTATTGTTTTCACCTTCATGCTCCACATCTTGACTACTTCAATTTCGAGATCTTTGTACTTTGACAATTACTCCACTTCTTTTTGGATAATATTTTTGTCATAAGAGACTGTTATGTCTATCAGTGAGCAGGTGATAGACATAGTAATCCATGATTACTATGTCTGCATAGTAATCCCTGATTACTATGTCTGGGCGTTCAACTTTTATTTCTTTGTCAGTTTGAACAGGCACATCCCAGATGACTGTGGCCTGCTCGTTGTCTTGTACCTTGTTTATACCGTTTATTGTTAGTTTTTATGTTGTAGTGTTAGCATATTGTCCAGTGGATATAATTACATACTCGGTCGTGTCTGTATATATATTCAGCTTCAGCAACGACTGGACAACCAGAGATGATATTGTCGACTATCTCACTGTGCTGGTTGCACATTCTGCATTTGGTGTTAGGGCCTGTTTTTATTATTTTGCTTTTATAGTTGTTCGAAGTCAGACATTGGTCTTGCACTGCAAGAATCAGCCCTTCTGTTTCAGCTTTTAGTCCAGAGCCTTTGAACCATTGCTGGCTTTTACTCAGGCTCACTTTTTCTCTGTCAAGCCTTGAAAGGTATTGGCCATGGAGTGATTTTTCTCTCCATTTCTTCTTTGGTACGTTTTGTAATTCTGTTTTCATGTTGTTGTTTTTTGTCTCTTTGACCATCTCTGCTGTGTAGTTTGTTTCTTATGTCTTTATTGCCCACAAGGGACTAAACACAGAAAGGACAAACAAGGATAGACAAAGGGATTAAGTCGATTACATCGACCCCAGTGCGTAACTGGTACTTAATTTATCGACCTCGAAAGGATGAAAGGCAAAGTCGACCTCGGCGGAAATTGAACTCAGAACGTAACGGCAGACGAAATACCGCTAAGCATTTCGCTCGACGGGCTCACGTTTCTGCCAGCTCGCCGCCTCTGCGGTGTAGTTTGTTTCTGTTTTGTATTTTATCGCCTCCTTGTGTATAGCTGTACGTGTGTATGTGTGTGTGTATTTGCGTGTACGTTTGTACTTATGTGTTTGGTTTTAAGAACATAGCTTACAAATACAAAATAAAGTACTAAATGCCTCAAATAATGTGTATTATTCATTATTAAGTGAGTTTTATAGAATTAATCTTGTTTTGATTCTATGAGAATATGAATAAACCACATCTGTGCTTAGAAGGGCGCTTCGAAACCAGAAGGCATCGGGTTTGATCCTATTGAGTAGCGTCCAGGGAAAATATAATTTTCTTTGGTCTCGGGTCGATCCATGCAACGAGACTAATAATTGGTTGGGCAGAAACAGTATAGAAGCCCATCTGGAGAATTGTGTAATTCCAAGCAAGGCGCAGCTTCGTCACTCATTCTGTCTTGCTGATTCTAACTGAGAATTATATTAAGGGGACAGGGGTTTATAAAATACAAGCAGAGAATTCTCCATATATATATGCATATATAAAGAGAGAGAGAGATAGAAAGAAAGATAGATAGGTATACACATGCTTACATACATACATACATGTATGTATATATATATATATATATATATATATATACACATACATACATATATGTATATATACATACATATATGTATATATACATACATACATATATGTATATATATATATACACATACATATATGTATATATATATATATATATATATATATATATATATATATATACATACATATATGTATAGTTCTATACACACACACACATATATGTGTGTATATACATACATATATGTATATATATATATATATATATATATATATATATATAGAGAGAGAGAGAGAGAGAGAGAGAAAGAGAGATTGAGAGAGAGGGAGAGAGAGAAAAAGAGAGACAGAAAAAGAGAAATACATGCATAGATTGTTAGATACATAAAAAGATTGATATACACATATATGTGTAGATGTCTATATATGCAGGCGTATATATATGTGTGTGTATCTCTCTCTCTCTCTCTCTCTCTCTCTCTCTCTCTCTCTCTCTCTCTCTCTATATATATATATATATATATATATATATATATATATATATATATATATATATATATATATATATATATATTACAAATTGTTTCGGAGTCTAATTCATTCCAAACACAAAAACGAAAAACTCTTTATATATAGGGAAAAAGGGAGGAGATGATAGATAGATAGATACATACATACATATATAAATATAGGTACATTGGAGGTGTAGCTGGTCGCTATATTTATAATTCCTTGGCATATGTATGTGCGTATGTATGTAGGTATGAATGTATATGTGCTTGTGTGTGTGTATTAGACATATCTACATATGCATAATATATATACGTAGATATGCATATCAATATATTATATATGCATACAATAGATATATTGTGTGTGTGTATCTGTGTGTATATATATTAGACATATATACATATGTATAATATATATACGTAGATATGCATATAAATATATTATATATGCATACAATAGATATATATATTGTGTGTGTGTGTGTGTATTTATATATATATATAAGTAATAATAATAATAATAATAATAATAATAATAATCCTTTCTGCTATAGACACAAAGCCTGAAACTTGGGGAAGGGGATAGTAGATTACATCGACCCCAGAGTTTCACCGGTACTTAATTTATCGACCCCGAAAGGATGAAAAGCAAAGTCGAACTCGGCGGAATTTGAACTCAGAACGTGCAGACAGACAAAATGCTGTTTAGCATTTCGCCCGGCGTGCCAACGATTCGTCTAGCTTACCGCCTTAATAATGATAATAATAATAATAATAATAATAATAATAATAATAATGATGATGATGATGATGATGATGATGATGATGATAATAATAATAGTTTAAAATTTTGGCACAAGGCCAGCAATTTCGAGGGAGGGGCAAGGCGATTACACCGACCCCAGCACTCGTCTAGTATTTGTTTTACCGACTACCGACCCCGGGAGGATAAAAGGCAGAGTCGACCTCTGCGGAATTTGAACTCAGAACGTCAGGCCAGAGGAAACAACGCTAAGCATTTTACCTGACGCAGTAAAGATTCTGCCGGCTTACTACCTTAAATAATAATAATAATAACAATGAATTATAAGAGGTAACATTGACCATCATTCGTATGTAGATGCATTAATTTCTGTTCTCATACGGTATGCCTCAAGGTCAGGTAGCTTTGTAGAGTTCAAGGTCATTCGCTGCAGACAAACAGAAAAGTCAGTGAGGGCTGGGAGTTTCTATATGGTTAACCTGGTGGAAATAGTAGCTAAAACCCTTTTCAAATTATAACCTATTTTGTTAAATAAATGTATACTTTGGTAACTCTGAAGAAGTTTGAAAGATCCAGGGTGGAACGAATCGATCATAGATCTGCTTTGTTGCGATTGACCTTGGATTAAACAACAACTACAACAACAAAATTAAAAACGGAAATAGCACGAATTTCCAGATATATACAAAAGGCTTGATGGCCATGACTGGAAGGTCCACCGCATCATGCTTAATCTGCAGCGAAATAACAACATTAACAAGAATAACAAATTACAACTTGTTGAATGCGCAGGCAACAGCTGTGTGGTTAAAAAGTTCGCCTTACACTCACGTGGTTTCGGGTTCAATCCCATTGCATGGCACCTTGGGTAAGTGTTTATTCCTAACAGCCCTAGGTCGACCAATTCCTTGTGAATAAATTTGGAAACTGTGAGTAGAAACTGTATGGAATCCCATGATGCATATATGTGTGTGTATTTATATCTTTGTGCATGTGGTTGTCCCCACCACCGTTTGACAACCGGTGTTGGTTTGTTTATATCTTGGCAAGTTCGATAAAAGACTACGATACAGTAAGTAGTAGGCTTTTACAAAAATAAGCACTAAGGTTGATTTATCCAACTAAACCCTTTTTGACAGTGACACCCACCACCACCACCAAGCATGGCTACGGACCCTGGCAGAAGCTAAAAAAAAGTAAAAACAAATTAATCTTAATGTACTGTGAAGAACAAGAAATGGAATTGAACCATGGTTCAATTGAACTTGCCTAAGCATACGGCCAAAAAGAACTGGGTGGCTTAGTGACTTGAGTTCAATATATACTAACCCTTTCTAATCTAGGCACAAGGCCTGAAATTTGAGGGGTGGGGACTAATCGATTACATCGACCCCCAGTGCGTAACTGGTACTTAATTTATCGATCCCGAAAGGATGAAAGGCAAAGTTGACCTCGCCGGAATTTGAACACGGAACTTAGTGACGGGCGAAATACCGCTAAGCATTTCGTCCCGCGTGCTAACGATTCTGCCAGCTTGTCGTCTTAATATAATAATAATATTATTATTATTAGTATTATTATTATTATTATTAATAATAATAATAATAAGAAGAAGAAGAAGAAGAATCCTTTCTACTGTAGGCACAAGGCCTGAAATTTGAGGGGAGGGAACTAATCGATTACATCGATCCCAGTATTCTACTGGTACTTAATTCATCGACCCCCAAAAGGATGAAAGGCAAAGTCGACCTCGGTGAAATTTGAACTTAGAACGCAGCGTCGGGCGAAATACCGCTAAGCATTTCGTCCAGTGGGCCTACGATTCTGCCAGCAATAACGAGAGACATGTGACTACTGGACCTACTAGACATGGCAACCAAACCTCCTACAAGCCACTTTCGACAGTATCGTCTTTTATCTTTCGCTTGTTTCACTCACTGAACTGCGGCCGTGTTGGGGCACCGCTTTGAAGGACTTTCGTCGGACGAGTCAATCTCAGTACATTTTTTTTCTTTTTAAAGGTTGATACTTATTTCGTCGGGTTAATTTGCCGAATCGCTATCTTACAGGAACGTAAACAAACCAGCACTGGTTGTCAAATGGTGGAGAGTACACACACACATCTATGTATGTATGTATGTATACACACATTTATACACACATATATATACGATGGGGCTTCTTTCAGTTTCCATCTAACGAATCCAAGCACAATGCTTTGATCAGCCAGAGGCAGTAGCAGAAAGCACTTGTTGCACTTATCCAGGTGTTATGCAGTGAAACAGAACGCAGGATCAAGCTGTTAGGAAGGTTAATGTGATGTTTTAACAAATACAGGCAGACAGAGATAGCGTGGTCCAAGATATACTATGTCAAATAAGTAGCAAGACTGGATAGCAATTATTGAAAGTATTTGGACGGATAGACCGACGTGGTCGGAGCTGTCCTGAGTCTAAAGAATTACTATTTATTTTATCGTCACTATTACAATGAATAATAATAATAATAATCTCGAGGGTTATAAAATTAGAACCAACAGAGGAGAAATAATGTTGTGTAAGAAATTCTCCAGAGACCCACCGGTTCTTTTCAGACGAATGAGATTTTCTTAAAACGCAACACCGCAAAAGAGAAGAAAGATGCAGATATATATATATATATATATAAAGTATATGTATATATATATATATATATATATATATATATATATATATATATATATATATATATATATAAAGTATATGTATATATATATATATATATATATATATATATATAAAGTATATGTCTATATATATATATATATATATATATATATATATATATATATATATATATATATAAAGTATATGTCTATATATATATATATATATATATATATATATATAAAGTATATGTCTATAGATTGGCTGGATGGATCCTGAGAACATTCAGAACCAGAGATAAGGAAACCATGATGATACTCTGGAGGACATTTGTCCTCAGCCGCCTGGATTACTGCTCACAGCTGTGGCCACCCACCAGACTGAAATTAACAGCAGACCTTGAAGCAATCCAGAGGAGATTCACAAAGAAGATTGTCTCTTTGCAACTGGTCAGCTACTGGGAAAGGCTGAAACAGCTAAGACTCTACTCCCTGGAGAGAAGGCGGGAGAGGTATGCAGTAATATACATCTGGAAGATCCTGGAAGGAATTGTGCCAAATTTTGGCATTGAAAGCTACACCAATGCCAGAAGGGGACGACACTGCATAGTGCCAAAGATCCCAGCAATGCCATCGCGCTTCAGGACTAGTTATATAGAATATAAAGTATATATATATATATATATATATATATATATACTATATATAAAGTATATGTCTATATATATATATATATATATATATATATATATATATATATATAAAGTATATGTCTATATATATATATATATATATATAAAGTATATGTCTATATATAT
Organism: Octopus bimaculoides; assembly: GCF_046866305.1. Taxonomy (NCBI): domain Eukaryota; kingdom Metazoa; phylum Mollusca; class Cephalopoda; order Octopoda; family Octopodidae; genus Octopus; species Octopus bimaculoides. The sequence continues at coordinate 569,084 of NC_142928.1, read as the reverse complement.
ATATATATATATATATATATATATATATATATATATATATATATATATATATATATATATATGTATATATATAATATATATATATATATATATATATATATATATATATATATATATATATATATATATATATATATATATAAAGTATATGTCTATATATATATATATATATATATATATAAAGTATATGTCTATATATATATATATATATATATAAAGTATATGTATATATATATATATATATATATATATATATATATATATATATATATATATATAAAGTATATGTATATATATATATATATATATATAAAGTATATGTATATATATATATATATATATATATATATATATATATATATATATATATTATATATATATAAAGTATATGTATATATATATATATATATATAAAGTATATGTATATATATATATGTTCTGAGCCGCCTAGACTATTGCTCTCAGTTGTGGTCACCACACAGTGTTAAGCGGACAGCAGAACTCGAGGCAATTCAGCGGCACTATACAAAAAAGATCGCCACAGTCCAACAGATGAACTACAGGGAGCGACTGAAGGCACTAGGTCTCTACTCCCTGGAGCGCAGGCGGGAGATATGTATATATATATATGTATATATATATATATGTATATATATATATATATATATAAAGTATATGTATATATATATATGTTC
>NC_142928.1:525432-562932 GCF_046866305.1 Octopus bimaculoides | reverse complement strand
TCACTTGTGAGTGTACATATATAGTGTGTGTTTGCTTGAGTGTGTGTATAGATATATACGCACATGTGTATGTGCTTGTGGGTGTGTGGTTAATAAGAGATAGAAGATATGAGCATCTTTACTGATCACTACAATTGCTTCGACCAATCTAGCATCGGTCTTCCATAGCTGGGATATTATACAACTGGTTTAGATGCCTCTCCTCAGGTGATTTCAAGAGGTATCACGTTTAAGTAAACTCTATTTCGCAAGATTTCTTCTTGGTCTTCGTTTTATAAAGACTGCAAATTAAGATACACAGCTTCATTTCTATAGAAGATCCATCATAAAGATCTTGTCTTTTTTCTGCTCTACAGAAGCTTTATTTCTTTGATCTGTTCACATATGGCTTTAACTTTTTCGGGCCTTTTACTTGATGTTATAAGCGATGTTGTTCCTCGATTTCCAGTTGGTCTGGTGTATTTGAAGTGACCTTAGACTATACACAAGGCCATACAGTTTTTGTTATTATTATTATTAATGTTCTTAAGGCGGTAAGCTGGCTGATTCGTTAGCACATTGAACGAAATGCTCAACGGTATTTCGTCTGTCTTTACATTCTGAGTTCAAATTCCGCCGAGGTTGACTTTGCCTTTTACCCTTTCGGAGTCGATTAAATAAGTACCAGTGACGCACTGCGATCGATATAATCGACTGCATCCTTTCCCCAAAATTTCAGGCCTTGTGTTTCTAGTAGAAAGAATTATTATTATTATTATTGTTGTTGTTGTTGTTGTTGTCGTTAAGGCAGCCAAATGACAAAATTGTTAGCACGAAATACAAAACGGTATTTTGTCTGTCTTTACGTTCGGAGTTCAAATTTCGCCGAGGTCGACTTTGCCTTTCATCCTTTCGGCGTCGATAAATTAAGTACCAGTTGCGTACTAGGGTCGATCTAGTTGACTGGCCCCTCCCCCAAAATTTCAAGCTTTGTGCCTATTGTAGAAAGAATTATTATTTCAAAACAAAGAAAAACAAACACGAAAATGAAGAGTGAGTGAATAAGAGTTTCGGCTCCCAGTGCAGGGCCGGTCTATATTTACCAATCCCAAAGAAATGAAAAGTAAAGCTGACTACAGCGGGAATTGAACTCAGAGTTAGGCAGGCAAAACAATTACCCGCAAAGCAATCTATCCGACACTCTACCGCAGTGGTCCTCAACCAGAGTCCATATGACCTTTGTGAGGTCCATACAAGATTTTGCTAAAATTTATGTGCAATAAAGTGGTTATATTTTTACAATACACCAAATATTTTAACAGTTTCTTTTTTATACAATCCCTGATAGTATTTAATTATAAAAATATAATAGGATATGAGATTTTTAAAAATGGCTATGGGGTCCACCCGGGGAAACTAGAAATCAAAGGGGTCCATTGGTAAAAAAAAAATCGTTGGGAATCATGGCTCTAACGACTTTCTTCCTCTTTCCATCGTCCTTACCACTTGTGAATATATGTGCGCGTTTATGAGGAAGTGTGAGTGAATGCGAGAACACCCTCATTACACTCCTCTCTCAGGCATTTTTTACCCTCTCACTTCATTCACGCTCTATTCTGCTGTAATAACCGGATGATACTTACTTTATATACTAGAGTATAGAAAAGGTTTCCCCCCCACCCCCCAAGTGGCCACCTATAGCAACGATTTTGGTGACTGTAAACTGACGCTCGCTTCTACTGCTGCTGTTGTTGTTTATATAAAATCGTCTGTAAAAGCTTTTTTCCTTATTTTTTTTTTTTCGTAAGCTTTTTGCTAATACTTTCATATGAATGGAGCTCAACCTGCTTCCAGTTTCGGCTCTCCAGAAAATAAAACCATTCTGATCCATTTACGTCGCCAATGCATTTTGGCAAAGATGAAATGTTGCAAATAAATTCTTCCTCCCGATAAATCAGAGCTTTCTTGGTTTTCCTTTGTTTTTTTTTTGTTTTTTTCTTAACGAATAAACAATGTTTATCTCAACCATATTACTCTAAATCCATAATATATTTCAGTCTTAAAGACCCCAGAGAAGATAACCGAAGAAGAAAAGATAGATAATTTTAAAAAATATCGGTCTTTAAAAAAAGAGGAAAAAAATGCTTTATCTGACATGAGTTGCGTTAATCGGTTTGTTATTGCTTGGAAACAGATTAACCTGACATTTCCATCAGTTACCTAACTTCAACAATTTCTTCTTTTGTTCTATTCTCAGTCCTCAAAAAGTTTTGTATTTAGAAGACGTCTAGCATCGTTTAATTGCGTTTAATAATATTCTGTGTGGAGGCGCAATGGCCCAGTGGTTAGGGCAGCGAGCTCGCGGTCGTAGGATCGCGATCTCGATTCCCAGACCGGGCGTTGTGAGTGTTTATTGAGTGAAACACCTAAAGTTCCACGAGGCTCCGGCAGGGGGTGGTGGCGAACCCTGCTGTACTCTTTCACCACGACTTTCTCTCACTCTTACTTCCTGTTTCTGTTGTGCCTGTAATTCAAAAAGCCAGCCTTGTCACTCTCTGTGTCACGCTGAATCTCCCCGAGAACTACGTTAAGGGTACACGTGTCTGTGGAGTACTCACCCACTTGTACGTTAATTTCACGAGCAGGCTGTTCCGTTGATCGGATCAACTGGAACCCTCGTCGTCGTAACCGACGGAGTGCCAACCAAAAACCAATAATATTCTGTATTTTCCCGAAAGGTGAAGATGGTAATGGCGATGAGGGAGAAGCACCGAGTGACTAAATGTGACATTATTTATTTATTTATCTATTTATTGGTATACTTATTTACTTTTACGATTAATTGCTCCTAGCTTCATGACGTTGGTCTAGCGAGACACTGTTCTTCTCTTTCAGAATGTTTACAAATTAATGCACCAGATAACTCTGTAAAGCCAGCCAACCGACGCAAGAGATAAGATAAAGTTAACTGCCAACCAACCAGCCAAAGAAGATACAGATTTACATATAATAAATAAATAATTTTAAAACGGCTGCACGTTTTGAGATTCAGGTGCATTTTCAAACCTCCAAAATAAATTCTCCTATATTCTTTCCTGCATGTGAATGTATTCCTCCCCCTCTCTCTCTCTCTCTCTCTCTCTCTCTCTCTCTCTCTCTCTCTATATATATATATATATATATATATATATATATATATATATATATATATATATATATATAATGCAAATAATTAGAAAATGGAAAAAAACCCACAGATTAACCAACACATCGGTTAGACAACATTTATAGCTTATTTTTTTAATATTAAGCATGGCAATACAAAATAGGTGACGTAACATATCTTATAACCGTTACTGATCAGATTGCCAAAATGCAGTCTGTACATAAGTGCGAGAATAGAATTCTTCATCTTCGTAGAGCATTCGAATTAAAGCAACTGATCTTCATCAGAGATAGTATATACAGACACTTTATCCCTTAGTCGGTTACTATAACCGCTAACTCTGTTATATATATATATATATATATATATATATATATATATATATATATATATATATAGGAGCAGGCATGGATGTGGTAAGTAGCTTGCTTACGAACCACATAGTTCCGAGTTCAGTCCCAAGGCGTGGAACCTTGAGCAGGTGTCTTCTACTATAGCCTCGGGCCGACCAAAGTCTTGTGAGTGGATTTGGTAGATGGAAACTGAAAGAAGCCCGTCATATATGTGTGTATGTCCCACCACCATCGCTTGACAACTGATGTTGGTGTGTTTACGACCCCGTAAGTTAGCGGTTCGGCAACCGGAACCCTCGTCGTCGTAACCGACGAAGTGCCAACCACCATATATATATATATATATATATATATATATATATATATATATTCCCGAGCGTCAAACTAACACATCCTTTTGTTGTTTACACCACCTGTCCTCGTCTGTTGTTTTTTTTTCGTACATTCTCCCATTTATATATATATATATATATATATATATATACACACATACATACACACATATATATATACCAAATCCACTTACAAGTCTTTGCTCAGCTTGAGGCCATAGTAGAAGACAGTTGCCCAAGGTGCCACGCTATTAATTTGACCATAGTTGAGAGCAGGATTAAAGACAGTTGAAAGAAAACGTCCTCCATATACCAGAAAGTTCTCCAAATCCATCCGGACCTTCGCCTGCACACTGCCGCCATCTTGATGGTATATACATGAAACGAACCACCGTTACTTACATCACTCCCCTCCCGCCAGTCACGGATTGAACTTGCCTCTGGAATTACCGTTCTTTCAGCTCTAAAATATTTTGCGTTGTTATGATGCGAGTCCGAAATATCATTCATTTATTCATTTACTTGTTTCAGTCATTTGACTACAGCCATGCTGGAGCACTGCCTTTAGTCGAACAAATCGACCCCGGGACTTATTCTTTGTAAACCTAGTACTTATTCTATCAGAGCCTTTTGTCGAACCGCTAGCTTACGGGTACGTAAACACACCAGCATCGGTTGTCAAGTGAAGGTAGGCGGACAAGCATAGACACCCACACACACACACACACATATATATATATATATATATATATATATATATATATATATATATATATATATATATATTTACGATGGGCTTCTTTCAGTTTCCATCTACCAAATCCACCCACAAGGCTTTGGTTGGTTCGAGGTTATAGTAGGAGACAGTTGGCCAAGATGCAACGCAGTGGAACTGAACTCGGAACCTTGTAGTTGGTAAGCAAGCTTCTTACCACACAGCCACATAATATGCTGTTAATCCGAAATATGTGTGTGTGTGTGTGTGTGTGTGTGTGTGTGTGTGTGTGTGTGTGTGTTATGTGGCTAGCAGTATAAAAAAAGACTAACAGTTTCATGTCATAAGGCAGATATTCTGCTTTCCCCGGATATTTTAGTGATAACCAGTTACTTGAACGATCGTCACAGTTGGTCATCGACGTAATTGTTCATACGGTGTTAATTTCGTGAACAAATTCTAACGGTTACTGGGGCAACTGTAAATAACCTAAATTGCTGGCTACAGAAGAACAGTTGCCTCATTGCTGAAACTTTTATTTTTATTTATTTATGTATTTCAATATTCTAGTCCACAACGAACATGGACAGATCAAACAGCCTGGTAAGAGTCCAAATGTGATTTCAGATTCGAAACTAGTTCATGTATTTCTGTCTAGAAATTTTAATATATTTCTGAATCAATAATCGTTATTTTCTTTACACACCAGCGTTCATTATTATGAAAATACAAGCCTAGAATCACGATATATGTATTTGTGTGTATGCATGTACATATGTGAATTTATGTATGTTTATAGGTTTCCATATGTGTGTGTGTGCGTGTATGTGTGTCTATTAATATTATCTTTAACGTCATCCTTTCAATGTAATTTACGAGAACTTTTATTTATTTATTATTTATTGTCCATTACAACTCGAGCACTTTTAAAAATAAATATTAAATATTTCTAAAAAGAAAACTTTATCGTTTAACCACCCGTCGAGAATTTTCGAATTAAATGTAATTTTTAAATTCCCTACCGTGTTTAAATTTTGCAAAGAAACAAAATGTAATTAGTCAAATATTGGTTAGAGGTAAAATATGGGAATGTTACACAGGTGTTGGGACTCGTTAAAAGTTATTAGTCCAAAGTGAAGAATTTTGTTTTCGTAGTTAAATATGCGTTTAGATATTTATGCCTTTATATGTGTGATAGTAAAAATGAGATACGGTCCATGATATTTGACGGCACTAATATAATATAATATAATACAATATAATATAATATAATAATGAGACTGAAATGGGTTTTTCTTTTTTTTTAGGCTGAATAAATAATTGCGTTGGAAACATATTTGATATCACATGCATGGCTGTGTGGTTACAGAGATAATTTTGTAAGCCTGTAGTTTTCAGTTCGATGTTACTGCGTTGAATCATAGCCTCAAATTATCCATTGCCTTGTGAGTGTATTTGGAAACAAAGCAGCATCAACTGTGAGTGTAGGGGCTCATATGTGAGCGACAGTTATGGGTGCAACGAATGTATTTGAAGGCATTGTGTGTGCCAGTCTTATCCTGGTGTTGTTTTCGCCTCGAATGCGCTTTCTTTAGCATCAAACTTCTGCCTCACCTCTCGTCTTATCAGTCTACCCCTATATCTACCCATATACTCGCCAATGAGGGTAATCACTCACCACAGCCACAATCAGAGTTCGTGTAAAGTGATTTCATGTTTCTCTTGCAGACATTTTTTGAAAATAAAGATGGTCTCCCTTGTATTCCCTTGCCGGAAACTAGCTCGCCATACAGAATGCCTTTCGGTGTTCTCCTATATGACAGGCGATGTAGCCTAACCAGGGGTAGACATCATTTTGGGCGTAGGATAAGGCGGTAAAACATCCTGGCGCGATACAGGACCTCATTGTGGGTGACTTGGTTAGTCAACTTGCTGTCCAGGATCCGTCTTGGGTTGCATAAACGGAAGGCGGTGAGACACCACTCCAAGGTTCCAATAAATTTTAAAAACTTACGTAAATTTTATTCACATCTTCAGAAGTAATCCACACCCCTACAAAAATATTACCCCACCCCCACCTTGGAAAACACTGAGGTAAACCAATTCATTCCACTTTTAAACTATTTATACTCACTTATTGCCAACATCATTATAACGATTCTTCCATGTACTATAAACCAAGGGGAGGTAACCCTTCACTCGGTTTCACATTTGAAACCGACCCACGTCAAAGTTCTCAAATTACCCATTTGAAGATGAGAACAGTTTAAACCTTAAGACCATAATTGTAATTTATGGTCATAAGTATGTCTTGATTTCAGCGATCCATTACATCGAAACAAATTTATTTTCGCCATCATATACTGGTTTTATTTCATTTTGGAGGTGCATGGCTTAGTGGTTAAAGTATTGGGCTCGGGTCGTGAGTTCGATTTCCGGCGGTGCGCTGTGTCCTTGAGCAAGATACTTTATTTCACTCAGCTGGCAATAATGAGTTGCACTTCTATCTCAAAGGGGCCAATCTTGTCACACTCTGTGTCACAATGAATCTCCCTAAGAACTACATTAAAAGTATGCATGTCTGCGGAGTGCTCAGCCTCTTGCACGTTAATTTCACGAGCAGGCTGTTCCGTTGATCGGATCAGCTGGAATACTCGTAGTCGTAACCGACGGAGAGCCATACCGCTTTGTTTTATTAATCAAGAGTCATAATATGTAGTAATTAATGATGTCATAGTCGCACCTTTATCACAGCCAATTATTATTTAGCATTTGTTCCACCCAACCATCAACATACAAAGAAGCCTGCTTAGTATTTACCGTGGTATGTTGTTGTTGTTGTAGTTGTTGAAAATTCAATGTGAATTTAAGACGTTGTCAAGGTTAGTTATCCTTTACCGCGTGCCCAGCCAAGTGCAATAATTTTAGATGCTCGTCACATTTACGATTAATTAGCTTGTTGTTATTATTATTACTACTATTATTATTAATAGAAAATTTGAATCTATATTATAGAAGTGCAATTTTGTAACTCCTTCTGTAATAGCTGTTCGATGGAAAATAACGTGGCACTCCGTCGGTTACGACGACGAGTGTTCCAGTTGATCCGATCAACGGAACAGCCTGCTTGCGAAATTAATGTGCAAGTGGTTGAGCACTCCACAGACACGTGTACCCTTAACGTAGTTCTCGGGGATATTCAGCATGACACAGTGTGACAAGGCTGACCCTTTGAAATACAGACACAGCAGAAACAGGAAGAAATAGTGAGCAGCTTTAGCTCAATAAACATTCACAACGCCCGGTCTGGGAATCGAAACCGCAATCCCACGACCGCGCGTCCGCTGCCCTAACCACTGGGCCATAACGCCTCCACGATGAAAAACAGACAAATAAACAAATGTTATATTTTCATAAAATTACACGAATTTTAGTTGATAAAAAAATATAGTCTTGAACGCCGCTACTTTACCATGTATAAGGGATACTTAAAAACAAAAAAAGTGAAGGCTAGCATTTTGAGGTAACCTTTCTGTAAGCATTGTATTCATAAATTAAAATATATTGGCTATAAATTTTGAGACAAGGCCAGCATTGTCGGAGGCGGTAAGTTTTAATTACATCGACCCCAGTACTGGGGTCGATGTAATTAATACAATATATCAACCTCGAAAGCATGAAAGGCAAACTCGACGCCAGCGGAATTTGAACTCAGAACGGGTAGATGGAAAAAATGCAGCTAAGCATTTTCTCCGGCGCAAAAACGATTCTACCAGATCACTGCTTTAATATACATGGTGTCCACAAAGTCTGGGTACATGGAGATTAACACACTTAAAACAAAATTTTAATTATAATGTTACTATTTAATTGTTTATGTCATGATTTTATTTACTCCGCGTACCCAGACTTTGTGGACACTCTATATTGAATATCGTAGATTCAAATTCTATGTTCTACATATTATCTTCAAAAACCATTCTTTTATCTTTTATTTGTGTCGGTCATTGCTCTGCTGCCACGCTAGGAGCCATCTGGAAGAGTTTTGCAGGACAAATCGATCCAATATTTCTTTTGAGTATCGATCTCTTTTGTCGAATCACTGTTAAGGGAGACATAAACAAACCAGCACCTGTCGTCACGCGGTAGTGGGAACAAAATATGCATACATATATAAAAACTCACATATACATACGCACACATACTCTCACAAACGCGCACATATGTATGTATACGACGGACTTCCACAGTCTCCGACAACCAAATTTACTTACAAGACTTTGGTCGGCCCAGGAACTATAGTAGAGGACACTTGCCCAAGGTGCCACGCAGTGGTACTGAACCCGGATCTTTTTTAAAACGGGGGCCACATTTTTCATTAACGAAACACTTTGAAACTTGGAACACTGGTAGAATGTGTCATATAAAACATCTTTTTCTCTTAGTCTTCTTTTAAAAAAAAGAAATCCCTAAGTTATTCCATGTTAAAGTTGTCGTATTTCTGTAATTTCAACCAATCACTGACGTCCATTCAGCCGATATACATTAAGTGCCGACTACATAAACAAACGATTCTGAAACAATTCTATCGGTGATAGGGTTAGGGTTTGGGTAAAACAGCAAATTTAAAAAGAAAAAAGCAAATAAAACGAAGCTATGGCTTAATCAGCCAAAGGAGTAAATGTAAACAACTGAATACTTGTCAGTGATTGGTTGAAATTATCGAAATAAGACAATTTTTTACATGAAATAAATTCGAATACAAAAGTATTTTTCTGTTCTATAACACAAAATAGATAAGTATACGAAGTTTGAAAGTCTTTCGGTACCAAAAACACTACGTAAAACATTAATGAAAAATGTGGCCCCCGTTTTAAAAAAGATCCCTGAACCCGAAACCACCACCGTGGTTGTAAAACAAGCTTCTTAACCATACAATCACGCCTGCGCCAAGGTGGCGAGCTGGCAGAAACGTTAGCACGCCGGGCGAAATGCTTAGTGGTATTTCGTCTGCCGCTACGTTCTGAGTTCAAATTCCGCCAAGGTCGACTTTGCCTTTCATCCTTTCGGGGTCGATTAAATAAGCACCAGTTACACACTGGGGTCGATATAATCGACTTAGTCCGTTTGTCTGTCCTTGTTTGTCCCCTCTGCGTGTACTCTATCCAGATTACAGGTTTAGGTTTATATCTGTAATTATTTGGGTACTGGGATATGTAATACTGCCTAAATACCAATCTTGAGAAATTAGGCTTCTCAAAACCAGAAAGGAGAAATTTGATTCGAAGACTACAGATCCAATCCATCACTGGAACTGTAAATATCTGTAAAACTTTCTACAAGTTTATCATTTAAATATATACCATTCTGCCTAAACAATGGATTTACAAATACATTATCCCTACATTCACTCTCTATTTACTATCTTATGTAAACTAACTATTGCTTAACCAACCTCTCACACCGTCTCCGATGAAGGGAAAAAATAAATATCCCGGAAACATCTGTAAGACCTTCTATTTATAAATGTTCTATATTATACACAGCCTTGGTCTTTTATCTCATTACGAAATCCTTATATTCACACGCTGATATATGACCTACGTTGGACCCCTTATTCACATAATCACCGAACCTGGAGCTTAACATATCTTCCAATAATAATAACTCACCCACCAGCATACGCAACCCTCTAGCCTCCTACACTTGTAACTGTCGCTCCGGGACTATCTGACTGCTTCAAACACATTGCGTAAGATACAACGTAATATATAAATGCACCGTGAGAAATCTATTACATAACTCTAGTGCTACATACATAAGTGCAACTAAAAACTTCAAACATCGGTACGCAGCCCATTTGCACTCTTTTAGATACGACAAACAGTAAATCTACAACATTAGCCAATCACATTCATCACCTCAAAAGCACAAATACCCAATATACTTTAAAATGGTCCATCTTAGATTCTGGAACTCCATACCAGGGCCAGCGCTCCAACTGCAAGCTTTGCCTAAAGGAGGCGTTCCATATTTTAAAATACAATTCTCCCACTCTACTTAATCGATATAACGAAGCGTTTAGTAACTGCAATCACCGCTCTTTCCATACATTTAAATTTTATCACAAGCAAAAATGCACAAACGATCACGCAACATAATCGCTCGGCTCCCCACAAGGCAACCTATTCGACCTGGCAAAAACATCCATCTTTTACCACCTTTTGAATAGGCTTATTTCCTTTCGATCATATCACCACATATATATATCCCCAAATCTATTTCCTCTACACTCTAATTCACAATAACACCACCACCGCATACAGACTACGTCGTTTCTTTCAATCCCATTCCACCGTCTGTAAATAGGTTTGGCTGCATTCTAGAACATGATACTACTAACTACCTTTCCCACCCATCTCTCCCTTTATTTCTGTCCTTGGTTTATTACTCATACCCCCACCACTTATATACTACATACGCGCATTCCTTCCTACTCACTAAACCTTTTAACCTCATCCCCCCCCCATTCCTCCTTCACTCTATATGCTCATCCCCTCTATCCTGTAAGATCAACTGACCATAAAAATATACCGCTACCATTCTCCACCTCAATCTTTCCTCTACCCCCTTTCCCATTCTGTCTTCATGACTTGACCTAATTACCCCACGCTCACTTCTCTCGTTACTTGGACATTCTTCAGGTAAACAAGCAAAAACCATTGGACGCAATATGGCATATATTCACCTCTGCTATCTCTGCTATCTCAGCCTTTGCTTCAACATCTATTTCCGGATTATCCCCACAAGGATTACTCTACACGGATATTTACTACTGGAATGAAACTACACTTCAAGTACTGTTCTCTCTTTCTTTTTCAGCGCATCACACTCTATATCACTTCATACTAAAACTATCCGCCTATGGATATAATAATCAATTCCTTTATTTTTTCTGTCTCCGATGAAGGGAAGTACTGGATCTTCCCAGAAACAGCTGTAAGACTCTATCCATAAAATACTTCTCCAACCTTACCATTGCTCTCTTTATCTTTTTGTTTTTATATATTTACATATACACACGCTAATACACGACCTATAATCCCCAATCCTGTTCATACAACGACTGGGGCAAAACTAGTCGGTATACAGCACTTACTCGGTATTACCTGTATCCTCCGGGGTTTGGTTAAATCCAATACTCTCCTCAACCTTATATATATATATACCGTTGCTATTATGCAAAAGTGTCGTAAGACCTGCACCTGTTAAACATAAATCTTCGAATTAAATGGTTTTCTTTTACTGTCAGGTGACTTTTGGCCGTATATATATAGTTAATTATTACTTTATGACGTATCGGAATTTATAACATTTCAAATGATGTTGCTTAATGTAATCACGTGCACAGCTATAGATTTGTAAAAGTAAAGTATGACTGTTTGTTCGGCCGAGACGTGCCTCCACAAGTTCTTTTGTTTTTACAACTTGACCCGGTTTTACCCGTCCCTGCTTGAAAAATTTAAATATTTACCGAAGATCTGTTGTGAGATTTGTACCAAATACAACCTTTATAACAACGACCACAACAACAGCAGCAGCGGCAAAACCAACAACAACAACAGGAACGGCAGCAGGAACAACAATAACGACCATAACATTAATTGCTTTATTGTAAATATATGGTGTGTGTGTGTGTGCATGAATGTGTGATGGTGCGCGTGAACATGTGCATGTATGAAAGAGAGGGAGGGAGGGAAAAGAGAGAGAGAGAATGTTCGTAGTTTTGTATGCAGTGTAAATTAACGAAATATAAGCAAATGAACGAAATAACACATATATAGAACTGATAATTTAACAATAAATGCCGCAATAATTATTAGAGAGAGACAAATAATTTTATATTTTACCTTACAACTGCTGCGATAATTACTAACTCGTAACGGAACAGTCAATATGTATTGTTTTACTGGAAATGAGAATAAAATTTCGTATTCACACTGGCCAGCCCGCGCTTCACGCATGTCAATTGTCCACTGAGTATCTAACACAAGCAGCACACAACAAGGACAAAGAGACAAAAATAACACGTGTTAATTTTTTTTTTTCTATAAACGTTCAATGACGTTAACTGGAGTGTTGGAGTTCGAGTAGACGTCATTCCACCTTTTTCATTTATCATTACCATTCTTTTCATTCCATTTTATATTTTTCCTCACTTTTATGCTTTGTCTGACTTTGTGCTGTCCCCTCTGTGTTTCGACCCTGAGTGGTTAATAAAAAAATCAAGTCGTCAGGTATGTATATATATATATGTGTGTGTGTAGATGTGTGTGTTACCTCTCCGACTGTGATCGTCTCTCTACCATATTTTCAATATCTTCCTCTGCAACTTCTACCACCATATCGAGGCTTTGCCCTTGCCAGTTCCTGTGAGGTGTTCTGGAGGACCACCACCGTCTCCTCCATGCCTAGCAGTATGGCAGTCATCAGCCAGGCTACATCCACTTCTGGGGGTATGTCTTCTACCCTAACTCTGGAGGCACGTCTCCCAAGGTATACAGGTAGAAGTACGACTTTGTTTTTAACGGTGTTGCTGAGTGCCGCCTGGTGGTAGCTACCTCCCGGAACTGCACCTCAACTGTTCCAAACTTTTTTCAATGCCTTTTCAACTTGCGCCGTCAACATGACTTCTATTTTCCTGGCTGTTACTGAGTACGTCCTGTAAATAATTGTTTTTTTCGTTTTTTTTCCCTTTAAAACTTCTTGTGTGGGGGGGGGGGCGGAACACCTTCACTTCATTCTCCTCCCTTTTAAGCATTTCTTTGAATTTGCCCAATTCCTCCAGACACACTTCTTCGGTGTTTTCCTTCACCGCCTCTGCGTAATTCTTTGTCTCCATTTTACCGTCGATTTTATCTAAATATTTCACCAATTCTTCCTCAGATGACAAAAAGGCCGAAGAAGGATAGTTCACAAAGTCTGAATAATTCAAGCCTTCACAACTCCTCACCCGACGCCCCTCCATTGAACAAGAGGGAAAACATCGCACCACTAAGACAGCAAAAAAGAAACACGTGTGTTACTCGTAAAGCCAACAAAGCAAGCGTCTTACCACACAGCCACACCTGCATCTATTAACTCAATATATTATCTCCACATTCCGTTGAGGTCGACTTTGCCTTTCATCCTTTCGGGGTCGATAAATTAAGCACCAGCTGCGTACTGGGATCGATCTAATCGACTGGACCCCTCCCTTAAAATTTCGCGCTTTGTGTCTGGAGTAGAAAAGAATGGTTAGCACTCAGCGGTATTTCGTCTGTCTTTACGTTCTGAGTTCAAATTCCGTCGAGGTCGACTTTGCCTTTCATCGTTTCGGGGTCGATAAATTAAGCACCAGCTGCGTACTGGAGTCGACTTAATCGACCGGCGCCCTCCCCCAAAATTTCAAGTGTTGTACCTTGAGTAGAAAAGAATATATTATCTCCACAATTCTCTTCCAGGGGTCGCTGTGTTGATTCTCCGAGTAAGCGAGTTTCCAACAGCCGTAGACAAATACTCATTGTTCTCAGAGAGGACCATAAAAACAGTATTAAAACATTTTAGCTAGTTCTGGTGACCTGGCTGAGGATAATCGATCAGTTAGCATTACTTGGCATATTTATTATCGACCTATTAAGTATCAACTGACTCATTATCGATCGATTATTAGGTATTAACTTACGTATTAAAGGTTTCCATACAAAGTGACATTTCCTGTCCACAGCTGAAAAGTCTTGGCCGGAAGTGATGATGATGACGATGATGATGATTGATGACAATGACGATGACGATGACGAATGATGACGATGATGATGACGATGATGATGACGATGTTGACGACGACGATGACGACGACGACGATGATGATGGTGATGGTGATGCTGATTGGGGGTGTGGTGTGGTGGGGTGGGGTGATATTGATGTAATAAAACGATTTTCTTACTCCATTCTTTTGTTTGTTTGTAATCTTGTATATGGATGTGTGTGCGCGCGTTTGAGTGTGTTTGTCTATGTCTGCGTGTGTATGTGTGTGTATGTGTCTGTGTCTGTTTGTGTGCGTGTGTGTCTCTGTGTGTGTTTGTGTTATATTTAAGTATTGCTGATACCATTTTACCGGCCATTCATATTTCTTATACATACAACCATTACTTCTGAATTTGCTCTCTGTTTAAACTATCATCTTTTTCTCTTTGTTGGTATTCCTCTACGGGACAAGAAAAACAGAAAGAAAAAATATATATTACAATAACATGAGTAATAAACAAAATTTTATTGTCCATTTACATGAACATCAGTCAATTTCAAGACTGAGTTACACATAAAACCATATTTCAACGATTTTCGTTCTCAGTTGCCTAAATCCTCACATATTCATAAGACCTTTTTTCACCTTACAACTTGCGCTTGCTCAAATTGTCAGATACACAGATTTTTCTTTACGAATTTAATACATTACGAAGCATTGAAAATGCAACTTATTGTAAGGATAATATGTATTGGGGTTGTGGGTTAGCTAACAACGGAGGACTGAGCTATAACAGATTGCTTTTCTGTCTGTTTTGTGTTGTTCGGTCTAGCCAATTAGTGGCGTGCTTCATTTTGATATGCCTTGGTGCTTTATGGATCGTAGCTGTGTGGTAAGAAGCTTGCTGCCCAACCACATGTTTCCGGGTTCAGGCCCACTGTGGAAACTGAAAGTGGTAGACGGAAACTAAGAGTTTATGGATGTGTGTTGTGTGTGTGTGTGTGTTTGTGTCTTTGTACCTGTGTTTGTCTCCCACCACCGTTTGACAACCGCTGTTGATTTGTTTACCACCCTGTAACTTAGTGGTTCGGTAAAAAGACACCGATAGAAAGAATACCTGACTTTAAAAAAAATATGCACGAAAGGTCGATTCATTCGACTAAAAATTCTTCAAGGCGCTGCCCCAGCATAGCCGCAGTCTAATGACTGAAACAAGTATAAATTAAAAGATACATAGGTGCAGGAGTGACTGTGTGGTAAGTATCTTGCTTCCCAACCACATGGTTCCCGGTTCAGTCCCACAGCGTGGCACCTTGGGCAATTGTCTTCTAATATAGCCTCAGGCCGAGCAAAGACTTGTAAGTGGATTTGGTAGCCGGAAACTGTAAGAAGCCCGTCGTATATTTGACTAAAAAAGTTGGTACTCCAGCATGGCCGCAGTCAAATGAATGAGACAATTAAAAGAGTAAAAGAGTATCTCATCGGTTTGGATAGGAATGATATAAGCCCTTATTCTATCGACTTAACATTATACTCATTCAGATAATGTTCTTTTCTACTCTAGGCACAAGGCCCGAAATTTTGGGGGAGGGGTCAGTCGATTAGATCGGCCCCAGTACGCAACTGGTACTTAATTTTTCAACCCCAAAAGGTTTAAAGGCAAAGTCGACCTCGGCGGAATTTGAACTCAGAACGTAAAGACGAAATACCGCGCAGCATTTCGCCCGGCGCGCTAACCTCTCTGCCAGCTCGCCGCCTTCTAAAAATAATCATTCCTACTCTAGGCCCAAATGTATATACACATGAATATGTATGTGTGTATGTGTGTGTGTATATATATATATATACACTTATATGCACATATTTGTATGTTTATATATATGTGTGTATATAATTATGTATTGTATATATGTATCCACTGTATGCTTTTTTATGCATACGAACATGAATTTTCGAAAATATATTTTGGTTAAACTCCAAATGTGGAAAAACCATAAATTAAAAACGTCACTAATCACAGGCGTTGGACTGAAATGAAGCCGTTGCCATTGCTTTTTAAAACGATTTCATTGAATTTCAATCAATCTATGTCTTTGTAGTTTCGAATATACGAAATAACATCACTGATTGACCGAGCATCCAGTCCGTTTCTTTCGTCAGACCCTTTGAGTATCAATTAGAAGAAAATCTCTTTCTCAATCAACACGATATCCTGTAATCGAAAATAAATACGAACAAAATATAGGGGCAGGGGTGGCTGTGTGGTAAGTAACTTGCTTACCAACCACATGGTTCTGGGTTCAGACCCCCTGCGTGGCACTTTGGACAAGTGACTTCTACTACAGCCTCGGGCCAACCAAAGCCTTGTGAGTGGATTTGGTAGACGGAAACTGAAAGAAGCCCATCGTGTCGCCATCAATAACACCTACACCGACATTCACATCCTCTCACCATGCCTGAACCACGTGTGTATCGTTGGCGATTTTCTTCCCCCGTCTTCCCTTCCTTTGCACTTTCCTCTATTTCTGAAGAAGAATAAGGCTCGAAACGTTAAATCTTCTTTCTTTCCTTTCCTGATCGTCTGATAATGCAGTACTTGTACCAGGTCCTCGCGTTATTGTTTTTTCTTGTTTGTTCTTCTTTGTTTAGATTCACTATATATATATATATATATATATATATATATATATATATATATATATATATATATATATATATATATATATATATATATAATTATAATACAAAGAATATATATACATGTATACACACATATATGTACATACTTACATCTACATGTGTATATATATGCATATCAGGGTACAGGACGTTAGAACAATGAACTACAGACAACGGAACGAACACATAGGAAAACGGAAAGCCACTTGGAATATTCCTTCATCAGCTGTCTCTATTCTAACCTGACGTTTCGAATATATATATATATATATATATATATATATATATATATATATATATATATATATATATATATATATGTGTGTGTGTGTGTGTGTGTGTGTGTGTGTGTGTGTGTGTGTGTGTGTGTGTGTGTGTGTGTGTGTGTGTGTGTGTACTCTATAAAGGTTAACGCGTGCATTCTGTCGTGATACAAACAATATGTGAGTATATGCATGTACATGTATATATATACCTTCTTTTGCCACGTCATGTACCCAGTTATGTATCTATATGTACATGTGGATGAAGGTATATACATACATGTACATATATATGCATATACTCACATATTGTTTATATATATATATGTATATACATATATATATATCATCACGTGATCACCCAGACTACAGGATGTAGTTATACATCGCTGGTCGCAATACACTTCGCATCGTTTTAGCTTTCGAATGATGCCGCCCCCGATGGCAAGGCGAGCAGGCCAACACTCTCCCTGAACAGAAGAGTATTCACAGGGTTACCCATTTAGGGCCGAGTGGACTGGAGCAACGTTAAGAAAAGTGTTTTGCTCAAGTACACGACGCGTCGCCTAGTCCAGGAATCGATCCCATGGTCTAGCGATGGTGAGTGTAATACTCTAACCACTAGGCCACGCACCTTACACACACACAAACGTACATGCACACACACACACACACACACACACACACACACACATATATATATATATATATATATATATATATATATATATATATATATATATATACATATATATATATATATATATATAAATATATATATATATATATATATATATATATATATATATATATATATATATATATATATATATATATATATATATATATATATACACGCGCGGCGGGCTTTTTTCAGTTTCCGTCTATGAAATCCACTCACAAGAATTTGGTAGGCTCGAGGGTATAGAGAAAAACACTTGCCGAGGGAGCTACGCTGTGGGACTGAACCCCAGACGGTATACTTGTGAAACAAGCTTCTCAACCATTCAGCCACGTTCGCGCCTATTGTGGTTTATGTTTCGGCGAATAATGCACAATTTCTGAAAAAGAAGTTTTTCGAAAATGTTTTCATTACACAAATCAGATTTAATAATTAATTTATGGAAAGTTGAAATTGATCCTTCAACTTCTTTCCACTCTGGATAAACTGGAAAATATTTATGAACTTTTGAAATCAAAATAAAATTCTATAAAAGCTAAAAACCTGGACCATTTATCGTCCCGAAGTATTCTTTTGAGATACCAGGCCCATTGTCAGTAATATCGGGACAAACGTCGGCAAATCGGGACGTCTGGATACCTTCCATAGACCTTAAAATGTTAATAGGGTGTAGGAGGTGAAAGATGATCCTAAACAATAACGATGTGCAGTAAATGTATTGCAGAAAAATTACATAATTTTATAATAAATAATCTGGTTATTTTTATTCATATTTATTGAAAATTGTATCGTTTTAAACTATCAATTTTATATCAAAAATGGATGAGCCATGAGATGTTATTTAATAAATTGTATATTAATAAGAGAAAATATTAGTTTTAGAAGCTACACATTAATAACAGCACCGAGTTGGATTTTTTAAGACATTGATTTAGTAATATTGGAACATGTAGTTAAAAAAATAATTGCTACTAATATGTAGTCAGTTAAAATATATTTTTGAATTTGTCTAAAATCTGTTTTGGATAGAATGAGGGAAATGGTATGATTTTAGATACTCAGAGGCCTTCTAAACGTTCGTGTCCTTGGTCAATCTTTTATTAGGAACAAAACTGGTCAAACTAACTATCAATTGAAGTTACAGTGGATTGTCCATGGTTTCTATATCTAGGACGAAGTTTAATATATGTTTATTTTATACGTTGCATATGACTTTCGTATGTATATTACTATATATTTATTATATATACATACATGCATGCACACATATATAAACTTGTGTGTATAAATATAATAATTATAGATATATATATATTATTTATTTAATAAACGCAATATATTTTTTATGTGCTACTATTAGTTTCATGTACTGAGAACAGGCCAAACGTTGTTTTAAAACATGCCTGATGTTCCAGTACAATCATCAGCCACTGCTCACATGGCATAAATATATATATATATATATATATATATATATATATATATATATATATATATATATATATATATATATATTTGAAAGGGAGAGAGAGTATCGAAAGTTTCCGTAGAAAGTCAGAAGTGAAAGCAGAGCGTTCAATATAGTCAGTGGAGCTGAAACTTATTACTATAATCTACACGCACAGTTTGAGGTGCCGTTGTTGACATCTTTTCTGAGTGTTTATTAAAGGAAACGATTTGTAAGCTGTACAATTACTTAAAACCGTCTTGTACCATACCCACATATTCTTCTCCACTTTCTGGCAGATTTCAGCTGATGTAATGGTGGCATCAAACACTATATACTTCACTTTACATTCTTGTTGTAGCGGACTGTCATTTTTTATTCTGTAGGAACATCCCGGGTATTCTTCGATTTGACTTTCTGGGTAATTTTTGACTTCATGGAAGACCCGCAGAAAAAGGTGATTTTCACTGGATGTTGACTGAACGTCTTACTATACTAATGTTAATGGGGGAAATGCTTATTTAATAATCTTAAGAAGTTCTACCGATGTTAGTGGCAGTTTTATCAAATATCTCACTAGAGGAAGATAAGCTGGAGATCCTGCAACTAACATTGAGGACGAGTGGGTGGTAGGACACTCTGTTAATATATTTTAGTCTTTCATTAGTTTTATGGTACCTTTATGGTACCTAAATTTAGATTCACATCTAGGAAATTAGCATTAATTAAGTGAAGTATCTACTGTTATATTTAGTTCTCAATTACTAAGAGTCTCAATTAATCTTTACAGAGTTCATCAATGCAATAAGGCGGCGAGCTGGCAGAGTGGTTAGCACGCCGGGTGGAATGCTATGCAGTATTTCGTCTGTCTTTACGTTCTGAGTTCAAATTCTGCTGAGGTCGACTTTGCCTTTCATCCTTTCGGGGTCGATGAATTAAGTACCAGTTGTGTACTGTGGTCGATCTAATCGACTGGCCCCCTCCCCAAAAGTTTCGGGCCTTGTCCCTAGAGAAGAAAAAAATTTATCAATGGAATGACCGTTGCAATTATGTAATTAAGCGAAAAATTTAGACCATTCTCGCGGTAGAGAGCAAGGGTGTGGTTGACGAGGCTATAAACTTGTGTGTGTGTGTGTGTTTGTATATATGCATGTATATATATAGTCTATGTGTGTACGTGGGTGTGTGTGCGCTTATATGTAAGTGTATGTGTGTATACAGAAAGGAGTAAAGATAGACAGCGAAAGAGAGAGAGAGAGAGGGACAGATAGAGAAAGAGAGAGGGAGAGTATGACCTCGTAGCATAGACCGTGCTACAAGCTGAAGAAGCAATGTGAAATGAAGTTCCTTGCTCAAGAACGCAATGCGACACCTTGGCCACAAATCTAATCCCAGGTGGGCGAAATAGTTCACGGCATTGAGTGGATTTAGTAGATGGAAACTGGAAGAAACCTGTCGTATATGTGTGTGTGTGTGTGTGTGTGTGTGTGTTTGTGCGTGTGCGTGTGCGTATTTGTGTCTGTGTTTGTTCCCCACCATCGCTTGACAATCGATGCTGGTGCGTTTATGTCCCCGTAACTTAGCGGTTCGGCAAAAGAGACAGATAGAATAAGTGCTAGGCTTATAAGTCCTGGGGTCGATTCCTTCAACTAACACCCTTTAAGGTGTAAAAGAATATATATTTATATACATATATATATATACATATATATATATATATATATATATATATATATATATATATATATATATATATATATATATATATATATATATATATATATATATATATATATATTCACACATGCATATATATATATATATATATATATACATACATACATACATACATACATACATACATACATGCATACATGCATATATATGTACACACACATATACATATATATATACTATATGTCTATGCATTTATAGACACGTGCATACATAATTTATCGCGTCTTAACATTGAAATCAATCATGTATTTTTTAACGAATTAACATTCAGCCGACCACTTGAAACTGTTGAAAATCTTGCGAATGAAATCAATAACATTAAAACCTCTCAACTGTGGTTTGTGGGGGACGGGGGCGGTAAAGAGAGCACTATGAGTCTTTCTTCCTCCAACAGAGATCACAGTTTCAATGACTTGTAATTGAACTTAGCTGTTCAACGGTCAACAACAACGTAGTCTAGATTTATTGGTAAAATTATAGCAAACACGAGTTCTTTCTCTCTCTCTCTCTCTTTATATATATATATATATATATATATATATATATATATATATATATATACTTACATACATCTACTTATATACATGCACACACACACACACACACACACACACACACACACACATATATATATATATATATATATATATATATATATATATATATATATATATATATACTTACATACATCTACTCATGTACATATACTTATATACATGTATATACATACATATCTGTATAGATACACGCATACACACACACACACACACACACACACACACATAGAAAGATGTAAATAGGTAAAGAGTGAGGGGTGAGAGGAAGCAAAGTGTTCACATAACGACAGTAGCAATTTGACATGAGTTGATCTGAAGCTCTTAGCAGACGATGTTTTGAAGGATGTCAAACAAAGCAACAGTACTTGCTTCTCTCTAAAATCACCGAAATTAAATGTGCGTTCGACCCTACTTGAATAGAAGTTCTTGACTTGGAGTGGTATTAATGGCTTCTATAAAACTGAGTTGGGTGTAACAAACAAAGTCAGTAACGAGTTGTACTGGATGTTTTATGAAAGCCTTTCCCAACTGAAAAATAATAATAATGAGAAACCGTTTCTAGTTTGAGAGACGACACGTGAGACAGTTAAATTTATGCGGTAACGCATCTAGTGTAAAGTCGCTGCAGTCAGATTGATTAACGTTGCCAGACGATTGGTCAAAAGGTCGCAGTTGATATCAGACGATAGGTCGGGAGGTGGCGCGCTCTGTTCAATCTGCCTAAATTTAAATAAGTAGCAGGGATAGAGATACAAGTCTATAAACAATGACTGATGTCTGATAAATGACACATAGCCAATAGAAAATGTAGACAGACATATATTGTAAACTCCCCAGTTTAGAATTTTTAGTTTCAGAAGAAAATTAATAATCAAAATTCAAATTGCTATTACGGAAGTAAGAGGATCGAAGTAAACAAAATGATCCACCAACTGAAGAATCCGGAGTTCGAGATTTGTGTCTTTTTATCTTTTGTCTATTACCTGTTTCAGTTATTAGACTGCGGCCATGTTGGAGCGCCGCCTTGAAGAATTTTTAGTCAAAAGAATCGACCGCAGTACTTATGCCTTTTTTAAAGCCTATCACTTATTTTATCCGTCTTCTTCTGCCGAACCGCTAAGTAACGGGGACGTTAACACCAACACCGTGCTAAGCGGTGGTGGGGTCCAAATACAGATACAAAAACACACATACACACGCGCTGCAGGCAGATACATAATTTCTCTGAGTAAAATGCCATTTATAATGCATAAATCGCTGCGTATAATATGCAACTATACGCAGATAGTGCGATCGAAACACGTGTCGGACAATTATTATGAATAAACTAACTGGAAATGAACAAAGTTTGAATGTTCAAACTCTTCATTCTCCTCCTTATGGATATTGTACTTTACACCCCCTATGTAGCCAAGAAATAAACTGTAACATCGGATGGGAACTAAAGGAAGTTCACCAAAATATGCTCCATCGGAAGGAACCACGCCGGGCGAAATGCTTAGAGGTATTTCGTCTGCCGTTACGTTCTGAGTTCTTTGCTTTTCATCCTTTCGGGGTCGATAAATTGAGTACCAGTTACACACTGGGGTCGATGTAATCGACTTAATCCCTTTGTCTGTCCTTGTTTGTCCCCTCTGTGTTTAGCCCCTTGTGGGCAATAAAGAAATAAGGAAATTGTATAGGCTGTCAGCAGTAGATCAGCAGCAGAGACAAACCAATTCTGTGTTGAGTTAAAGAATTCTTCGCCCGGTTTACCATCGCCACTTGGTAATCGGGGCTGCTTAGTGGTGCCTGGTCTTAGTTTCAGATCGAGCTTTCGGTGTGAGAATAACTTCCTGCCATCTTCTCGCCTGTCTTTAAAAAAAAAACCCCGGAAAGAGACATATATGCTGCTCGTTCTCCTTTCAGCAGACCATTGAAACCAAACAGAACAAAATAATGTCTATGAGATTTCCAGACATGAAGAGGAAACGGTAAAGGAAGCTACGTTGTATAGAATACTTGAGTTGGACATCTCAAACCGTCAAGACAGACATTTTATCAATCAATTACTCTACCAGACTAAACAATAAATTGATTGATATGAAGGAATAACCATCTTTCAGACCAATTCCAATTTAGTTTTTGAACTGCTTTGCTTTCAATAAAGAACATTCCTTAGAAAAACTGAAATATTGCAAAAATAATGGGACGCCGTTTCCGATTTACGCATTCAGCTCCTCAACGAATGACATACTCTGTTTGAATCTAATATCCGGAAAGTATAAAAGAATTCATCATCATCAACATCATCATCATTATTATTATTATTATTTACTATTTATTATCACTACTACTACTACTACTACTACTACTACTACTACTACTGCTGCTGCTGCTGCTGCTACTACTACTACTACTACTACTACTACTACTACTACTACTACTACTATCATTATTAGTATTATTAACATTGTTCTTGTTCTTCAACTTCTTGTTTATTATTGTTGTTGTTGTTGCTGTTATTATCACTGTTATTACTGTTACTGATATTGTCACTGCTTTTCTTTATGGTATTATTATTATTATTATTATTATCATTATTATTATTATTATTATTATTATTATTATTATCATTATTATTATTATTATTATTATTATTATTATTATTATTATTATTATTATTATTATTATTATTTTTATTATTGTTGTTGTTGTTGTTGTTGTTGTTGTTGTTATTAACATCGTTATTATTATTATTATTATCTTTTTATTTGTTAATGTCTTATAATGATCATGAGATCTGCTATATAATGATCATGAGATCTGCTATATCAGACAAAAATACCTATTTTTCTTTTTACTTTATTTCATACAATTATTTATTTTCTAGTTTGTTTATTTTTTCTTTTAATTCAAATATTTGTTAATAATATTTGATAAGTTCGTCTGAGATTTACAAAGAAGAAAAAAACAAACAAATAACAAAAGCCACTTTGTTCTTTTACTTCTGTACAACAAGGCTATCAATATATTTATTGATATGCAATCTTTTGTTATGGCGAAAGATGATAAAACGATAACATAGCATTATGAGGGATTACACTATCACGAAATATCTATGGTTAAAGAAAACCATAGAGCTGAAAATTTAGTCTTATCTTATCCACGTAATTTGCAAACCAGTTCTTCGAATGGTTTGAAATAATTCTATGGAGAAGACAAAAAAATGGCGGACGGAAAATTACAATATACATTTGCATTTCATAAGTATTATATATATATATTGGTCAAAATTGCTATGGTGAAGCGAATGTTGGAGGTGGGGGGAAAGCTACATATGTATGTATGTGTGTGTGTGTAAATATATATATATATTTATATATATATACACACACACATATATAGGTATGTATTTATGTTTTATGTATGCATATGTGTATGCATGTATATATGTATGTATATATATATACATACATATACATGTGTATACGTACACATATGCATACATATATATATATAGATAGACAGACAGACAGACAGACAGGTGTATATGAGTGTGTGTGTGTTGGTATCTATGAAGAATCGCAACCTTGTATATCTTTAACGTCTTTATTTGATTTTATCGGATGTATGTAATTTGTATGGGGTGTTCTTGGAAAGAAAGAATAACCCAAAAACGTCTGACCAAAGATGAAAATTGATAATGTTGCATCAGTTGTTATATATATATATATATATATATATATATATATATATATATATATATATATATATATATATATGTATATGTATATATATATATATGTATATATATATATATACATATATATATATATATATATATATATATATATATATATATATATATATATATATACATATATATATATATATATATAAATATAAATTCATGTTTGTATATTTGTGTGTGTGTGTGTGTGTGTGTGTGTGTGTGTGTGTGTGTGTGTGTGTGTGCGTAACTCGCAATATGACTCGAGTTACACAATTTCGATTGTTAGACAATATTTGAGGAATGAAACAGGAAGCCTTTAACAATATTAAAGCAAAAAAAAAAAAAATACAAGACGAACACAACTTTGAGTAGACAAAGGTGTAATGAGAAAAATAAATACAAGCGTATTTGAATAGATGTATATATGCATGTATATATGCCAGGTAAAATCAAATGAGAAAATAAAAACAGCCGAACAAAGATAAAACAACATTATTACGTGCTGCGAATTATATCAGTGAACAGGTCGCGGTCTCAAAGCGACGAAAATATTTTAGCAAATTAGATTTAAATGTTGAAGTGAATCTAACGGTTTTTGTGTGTTTTTAAATGGCTTATAAACACCTTCCACGCTGCAATTAACATTATGATTCACGTAAATTTATTTCAGTTATTTTAGGCTGCCTAATATTAAGATGTTACAAAATGGTGGATCTGTCTTTTAAGTAGTTGAGTATATCACAGAAACCTGTCTGTACTCTTAACGTAATTTTTCAGGCCGAATCAGCATGACACAATGTGTGACATGGCTGTACCTTCTAAAATTGGGGGCATACAAACCACTCGATTGGCTTCAGCACAGTTTCTGTCGACCTGGTTTCATTGACTGGGTGTGCGTCAGCTTGAGACTGTGGAAAATGATATTTGCCCAAATGATTCGTTGTGGAATAGATCTTTGGATCTTATCGTTGAGGAATGAAGTTCTAAATCATTCAACCATACTGGAGTTACACTTCAAACTAATACAATATTAAAGGAAGGAAGGGGAGGAAGGAAGGAAGGAAGGAAGGAAGGAAGGAAGGAAGGGAATAATGACATATATAATGAGAGAAACTATCGCTCTTTTACTCTTTTACTTGTTTCACTCATTTGACTGCGGCCATGCTGGAGCACCACCTTTTAGTCAAGCAAATCGACCCCAGGACTTATTGTTTGTAAGCCTAGTACTTATTCTATCGTCATCTTTTGCCGAACTGCTAGTTTACGGGGACGTAAACACACCAACATTGGTTGTCAAGCGATGGGTGGGGGACAAACACAGACACACAAATACATACATATGATAGAAACGACGGGCTTCTTTCAGTTTCCGTCTACCAAATCCACACACAAGGCTGTGGTCGGCCCGATAATATACTAGAAAGACACTTGCCCAAAGTGCAACGCAATGGGACTGAACTCGGAACCATGTGGTTGGGAAGCCTATTGATTACTTTTAGAACGCTCTTAAAACTTGCTCTCTATTCACCGAGTCACTTATAATGAATAGTCTGTAACGGGAGAAAAAATTGGAGAAACAACACGGAAAACAAATGCGAAAATGACTACCAAGAATCAGAGGCTAGTAAAGGAAGAAACTTGGACAATGCAAACATCACTGGAGAAGATAGAAGCGTTTGAGCAGCGGTTTTATTGCAAGTAGAGAAGTTCTAGAAAAGCTGAAAGTCC
Source organism: Octopus bimaculoides (assembly GCF_046866305.1). Lineage (NCBI taxonomy): Eukaryota > Metazoa > Mollusca > Cephalopoda > Octopoda > Octopodidae > Octopus > Octopus bimaculoides. The sequence goes on along the minus strand of NC_142928.1, from coordinate 535,792 downwards.
AAAGACACAATTGCCGAGGATGAAGTCCACAATGCTATCATATTTGGAAAGATATTCTCTGAAACATAAAGTAAATTATCTACTAGAATGATGATAATCTGAATTATTTTGAACATAAAATACGCTACACGTTACTACCCAAGATCATCCTCACAAGATGTTTGTGGACAGACGATATCAAAGAATGAAGTGAAAACAAGTACCTGGCGTAAGCATGCAACACAATATGAAGAGAATTGTGGAGTCTTTGCAAGCTGATCTCTGGACACATGACGGGCAGTGAAATTTTTAAAATTTTCTCATGAGAGTTCTGGACTCCAGTAATGAACTCATTTGCATACAGCCAATCAGAGCTCATCTTGACCAAGGTTGGCATTCAAAATGGCGACTTCCGAACGTTCATATTTGTCAAAAACATTATTTGTCAAAAACCTTATTATTGCTATAGTAATCCAAGCTTATCGCTAACCCAGCCTATGCGCTCAGTATTGATGATATTCTTTTCTACTCTAGGCAGAAAGCCCGAAATTTTGGGGGAGGGAGCCAGTCGATTAGATCGACTCCAGTACGTAACAGGTACTTAATTTATCGACCCTGAAAGGATGAAAGGCAAAGTCGACCTCGGCGGAATTTGAACTCAGAATGTAAAGACAGACGAAATACCGCTAAGCATTTCGCCCGGCGTGTTAATGTTTCTGCCAGCTCGCCGCTTTTCAGTATTCGATGATATTGGCATCTGAATGAGAGCACTAAACGAGATTCGCATGGCAATCGGATGTCGCCATTTTGAATGCCAACCTTTGTTAACTTAACAAGGTCAAGGTGAGCTCTGATTGGTTGTATGCAAATGAGTTCATTACTGAGGGTCCGGAAATTTCGCGGGCGGGCAAGTGGCTAATGGCTGATGATGGCGGAGCCGTCTTTTAAGAGTTATATACCAGATGATTTACTTTATGCAAACAATTACAAAGTATGTTATTTCTTCAATTCAGTCTGCTCTCGCCCTACGATAAGATGTAAATATTCACGATTAAACGGAAACGATAACTTAATTTATTTCAGCTGTTATCATACTTGTAAATTGGTGGAAAAACCAGTAATAGGCCAAATTATATTAAAAGCACTGTCATACGTTTCCCCTCAACATCAAAATATATCTTGAATGATATTCTCTGAAGTATAAAGCTAATTATCTATTAGAATAATATCTTTAATTATTTGTCTTGTTTATATTCAATGAGTTATTTTTAGTCGATTGATGTTATCTTTTCATATGTATCCAATCAAGTATTTTTTGTCTTTATATATGCATCCAATAAAATGCTTCTTTTATATATCCATTATCAGAATATTCTTATTAACGGTTTTCTGTTTCATTCCTCAAATTTCGTTTGAAAATCGGAAGCGTGAAACTCAGTTGTGAAATTTAAACTGTTAGCTTAGCTTTAACAACTGTACTTCCCCCACCCCATACCCATTTTAAATATCGACTCCTTTTTTTATTGTTATAGTATGGAATCGTGCCTTTGCTCATAAAAACACATGCACTGGTTCTAATTCACTTCCTTTTATTATTGTTCATTAACAAGTTAACTAATTAATCAATTAACTAATCAACTAGTTGATTAATCGTTTGCTCAATCAATCAATCAATCAATCTATCTATCTATCATTCAGTTGGTTGTCTTTTATTTTTTATCATACATATTTACATTGAAGTTTTTATATTCAACTTGTCTGCTCTCCCCCTCTCTCTTTGTCTAGTGCGCGTGCGTGTGTGTGTATTGGCTCCTACATTAATTATGCTAACCGACACTTTTCTATAACATTTCTATACCGTCACCTTCTTATCACACACACGCGCGCCTTAGTTAAATTTATAAATGTGTGTTTAAGTATGTATGTTCGTGTGCCCGCACATAATATAAACGGTGAGTTTATATTTGATCTGCATTTGATCTCATGTTCATAAATGATTACTGGGTATGAATTAAATTTTTTTAAATATCTGCCAAAATAAAAAAAAACTTAAGTTTTCAAGAGAGAAAACATGAATAAAGTAGGAATGGTTTTTGAAGCTCTGGGAGATGTCGTAAGAATCTGATATAAACCAGGTGATGTGTATTATAGTTAAGAATACCTCTAAGACTAAAAGTCGCAACAGAAAATTTATCCCCGCCTCCGATATATGCGGAAATACGTAATTTCGATTAATTGGGAGTTTTGCAGAAAGAAAACCTATAGCAACACCAGTCATGCATGCAAACACTTGAACTTTTGTGATGCTGTGGGCACCATTAATGAGCACCAAACTGCTAATCTAACTTCTTTTGATTTCGACTATAATAAAACGAAAACCAAGCAAATACTGATCGATATTGAGAGAAAATATGTCAGCAATGCGATCACTAGTCCAGGTAAAGTATAAGACCTTGGAAATATAGCAGGATCTTAACAGTTATTGCACCGAAGCTGAATTCTTACCATTCTGTATTTGCCGGTGGATAAATGCATTCACGCACGAGACAGATACCTACATTTTTTTTTTGGATGGTGGTGGGGTGTATATTTTATAAAAAATAAGATTAATGTTTCAGGGTACTGGGTGCGGCAGAAATATCTCCCACATTTGAAAGGTTGACAAAAGGAAAAAGAAACAACATTTGTTAAAAATTACTTTTATTGTTGTTTGAACAAAGGGTTACAGTTTTTGTTCATTAGCTAAATGAAAATATCATTGACACTTGCATAAGTTTATTAGCAACACATAGGTGAAAGTTTAAAATATGGGAGGTATTTCTGCCGCACCCTGTACATTCATACTCTCAGAATTCCGTCTGTAATACGGTCAAATTAGACGCAGAGCAATTTTTTTGTTACATTTAAGAATATATTTTTTTTAAAGCGTCTTATACACCGGCAAATACGGCATCTGCTCGTACTTTTAAAAGTCGTTGCAGACAATGAGAAAGACGTCAACTTATATTCAAAATTTTCGTCAGTGCATCATAGCAATCGGAACGAGAAGGCATGTATGGATGTCGAATCTTTCAGACAGTGGCTTAAGCAATTTCAGGAGACAGTAAGCTAATTAGTCTAACATATATCTTAGTTAAAAGACAAACTATTAAGTCTCAGAAGTATTTTTAAGTAGCCTCCGATTTCAATTACAGGATGTACAACAAATCTGCCTTATGTCATGAATTTCTAAACGCAGTCAACTCCGATACTAAATGTGTTCTTTTCTTCTTTTTGTGTCCCAGTCATGCTAGGGCAATGCTGAGGCCATACTGGGGTCATACTGGAACCATGCTGGCGTACTACCATTGGTGTGACTTTTGATATATTTTATTTCCACGACCCTCACTTCCAGTTTGGATATCACTGCCTTCATCTGTGTGGATAAGCAGATTGCTATTAATACAGCCTGGCTTTTAATCCCTAACTCCTCCTCCTCCAAAAAAAAACTTCCGAAGAAATCCAGTGTAGATGGAATAAAAGCTCCAAACCTAAGTTCCAAAACTGCTACACGTCAACTTTTATGCCATTCTTTGTTCATATCAATATAGAAATGCATCTGTTTTCTTTTAAGTATAACCCGGCACCCCGTCGGTTACAATGACGACGAGGGTTCCAGTTGACCCCATCAACGGAACAGCCTGCTCGTGAAATTAACGTGCAAGTGGCTGAGCACTCCACAGACATGAGTACTCTTAACGTAGTTCTCAGGAAGATTCAGTGTGACAAGGCTGGCCCTTTGGCATACAGGTACTACTTATTTTTGCTAGTTGAGTGGACTGAAGCAACATGAAATAAAGTGCCTTGCTCAAGGAGACAACACGCTGCCGGGAATTGAACTCACGACCTTACGATTGTGAGCCGAGTATCCTAACCACTAAGCCACGCACCTTCGTCAGTGACGAATATCCCGGCATTCTGAGCTAAGCCTAAAAATGCTGGTCCTGATGGAGAAATCGATAAATAAAACATTTACTGATTTGTGCGAAAACTAGTCAGGCTAGAATTAAATTTTATATACACACTTTAAACAGATTTAGGATTAAAATACCGGTGTTTATACACATTCACAATGTATACACAAATATAAAACAATAATAACGGTAACATTTTGTCTCGAAGAATCTTCTCAAAATGACTTGTATGTTAAAAGCAGAGCTTGGCTTAGGCCTGTATTTAGAACAAGTAACAAATGTCGTAAAAAAATTTTTTTATTTAGTTTACGTAACAACTTTGTTGCTCAGATATTAATTGTTAAAGAACAGTGCTAAAAATAAACGCTGAAAAAGATATCAACTGCCAATATTATGAAGTTCCGATAAATAATGATGTGTAGTAGAACAAGTCTAAGGTCAGTTCATGGTTTTAAAGGAAATGCAAGCTGGAATCGTTGCAACGAACTCATTAACGAAGAAGAAGACTTCAACAAGATTTGATAAACCCAGCATGGTTACAGAATTTACATTTTCATCTTTCGTAGTTTAGCAAAACTATATTTGGCAACAACAATGAGAGACACAGTCAAATTCGTAGTTAAATATAAATGTTGCATTCGACATCATCATCAATATCTTCCGTACCATCATCATCATCATCATCATCATTATTATTATTATTATTATTATTATTATTATTATTATTATTATTATTATTATTATTATTATTATTATTATTATTATTATTATTCCTGAATAGTGAAAAAGTGTTATCATAACTATTTCTACCTACGCAGTCTGCGCCTTACTTCTGTCTGTGAGTCTTGAAATGAATGGTTATTTGCTTCAAATTTTTCTGTGTATATTGTTGCTCTATTGACAGTGAGTAGAGGGGAAGTGGGGTTTTTTTTTTTAAGAAAAAAAACCTGCTTCGTTTGTAATTTATTTTGAAAAAATAAAATTCAAAAAGTGTTGTATGATATGGAAAAGAGGAAAATCGGAGTGGGGGTGGGGAAGCGAAACCAATACCATTCGGTGAAAATTTCTTTCCAATCCGCTTCAACAACAATAACAACAGCAACTACTATTACGGGATGCAGAAAAACAGCAAATGCAACTTCAGCACCAATATGGCTATATTGTATACACCAAGGCAAGAGGGCGCTCGAGTTTACCGATGGATCAAGGTGACGGGGGCATGCCATGGTAACCTAGCCACATTTAGTCTTTTACAGAACGGTGAGGACGTTGTGGTATTCAATTCGAAGTGGATGTCCGCAGCTTTGCAGTTGTTCTTTATTGGACAGTCCGAGATGAGTGATCGACTGGGGACAATAGACTTTGTTGTCGACTTCAAAAAATGCAGGCGGTAGAGTTCGATGTCTACCTCGTCCTTCTGAGTTCAAATTCCGCCGAAATTAACTTGCCTTTCATCCTTTCGGGATCGATAAAATAAATACGACATCGTTGGGCATTAGAGTCGATGAAATCGACTTAGCTAGTCCTGGTTATGAGCATAAAAACTTCATCACTCTGCCAAGCCATGTCGATCCAGTGTTGATCTCAAGCTCAAATTCCCAGCCTCCACATCGGACCATGGTTGGTGGAGAGAACATGCTGAGGCTTTCATTCTACACTGGACTAAACATGGACAATTCAATCCATTCCAATCGAACTTCGATGGTCTGGAGACGATGGATCTTAATGCCTGTTTCGATGGTCGGCTACAAATCATGCAAAAGTGGAATAGTACAAAACCCCAGTTTCTGCTGTGAAATAGCAACTCATGTGTTTGGCAATGCAAGAACGAAATCTGGTTCATTTTTCCTTACTAACTTTATCCTACCCTATCAGACTTGTTCACCTTTCTCTTGGATGAGGTCCAATAGAACGGGAAGCTGCCTGTAAGAATTCTCGTGCTCAGTCAATCGAGACTGTATCTCTGTGTATGGTTCGCTACATAAGTCATTGCTGCAGAAGTTAGACGTACACTGCTCGATTTGGGGTGCAAGAGTACCATGACAATATACACGACCAGTACCACTTTCATACTAGAATCCAAGTGTTCGTTACAGTACTGGAGAAATAGCAGAGAGTAGTAGGAACCATTTATTAATGAGAAGCCTGTCAGCTTCCTCAGAACCCAAGTGTATGTAGTAAGTCAACACCAGCCGATGTGAGAACAAATCTAACGTTTCTGGCACATTTCTTCTTTTTCAGAGACAGAGAGAGAGTATTTGCAGCCGAGTCGAAATAATAAATTTCCAGTTTAATTAGCAATACAGTTCGGCTATGTCATTTTGGCTTTCCATAAGTCATTTAAATCTTATCCAGAAGTAGATCGTCAATCTGTTATGTTCTGTCAGGAGAAAATTGCAATGAAACGCCTGTAACGGATATAAATTGCCATCGAATGAGTTGGTAATCAAATTCATTCAATCGCTTCTAACTACATTAAGGCTTTAAAGCAAATGAAGATTATTGAATAAATACATATAAACGATATATATATATATATATATATATATATATATATATATATGTATATATATATATACACGCGCGCGCACACACATACATACATATATGTGTGTCTGTGTGTGTATATATATACATACATATATATATTTATATATATATATATATATATATATATATATTCTTTTATTCTTTTACTCGAATCAACCATATAGCTGCGGTCATGCTGAAGCACCACCGTGGAAAATATATATATATATATATACAATATTATATATATATATAGATAATATATATATATATATATATATAATGTGTGTGTGTGTGTATTATATGTATGTATATATACACACATAAATAAATGAATAATGAAAGAAAAGACGTAAAACAAATAAGAATTTATATAATTTTTAAGAGATTAAAGTAATTCAAGACTCGTTTACTTATCCACTCTTTTAAAATGGCAGGTTAAGGGACTTGTGTGTATGCATACATTCATGTGTGTGTGTGTGTGTGTGTGTGTGTGTGTGTGTGTGTGATTGCGTGTGTGTGTGTGTGTGTGTGTGTGTGTGTGTGTGTGTGTGTGTGTGTGTGTGTGTGATTGCGTGTGTGTGTGTATACATTTTCAAAATAAGTCGATGTTTCCTATGGTGCTCTCTATAAGGCTGACAGGGTGAGCTACGTTCTGTAACCCTCGGCAACGGAGTAATGAGCCACTGGTGAAGATTAATTAAATCTGAAATCATCGCTCATATGACTGTATCTAGCTTGTCGTCGGGAGGGAGCCTGTCTCTCTTGTCAGCCGTTAGAAAAGTGATCTCAAGTAGTTCAGAGTTGTTTTGACTCTTATTTCTAGCAATGCTGGTGTTCACTAGCACACTCCATCGCTTTAGTGACGATTGTATTTCTTGCCAATCGGTTCTAAATTGCGAATAGCTACCTTAATAAGTTATATATCTATCTATTTATTTATATATACATACACACGGACACACAGACACACAGACACACACACACACGCACACACATACAGAGTGTCTTTTTTCTCAACCGGTTTTGTTCTATTTAATATGATTCCAAAACAAATCAAAGAAAAAGATCCCATCAACTTCGAACGAAACCTGGACAAATTTTTCAAGGGATACCAGATAAGCCAGCTATAACCAGTGGCCTAGCAAATTGAAAAAAAATCTGAAGCTTCAGAAAAAATATGTTACATACATATAAGAGAGATGACCGCTAAGTGGACATCCATTTTGCTAGAAGTAGACCACCTATGGTCTGACCACTAAGAAAAGATTGTTCTCAATCTGTTCTTAGTGGTCATCCTTATATGTATGTAATATATATATATATATATATATATATATGTGTGTGTGTGTGTGTGTGTGTGTGTGTGTGTGTGTGTGTGTGGAGGCGCAATGGCCCAGTGGTTAGTGCAGCGGACTCGCGGTTGAAGGATCATAATTTCGATTCCCAGACCGGGTGTTGTGTGTGTTTATTGAGCGAGAACACCTAAAAGCTCCACGAGGCTCCAGCAGGAGGTGATGACCCCTGTTGCACTCTTTCGCTCCGACTTTCTCTCACTCTTTCTTCCTGTTTCTTGAGTAACGCTGCGATGGTCTGGCATCCCGTCCAACTGGGGGGGGGGGGGATATACGCCATAGAAACCGGGAAACCGGGCCCATGAGCCTGGCTAGGCTTTAACAGGGCGCATAGATATAAATATATATATATACATATATATACCGGCCATGATGAAATACCACAAGGTATAGAAAATACGTATTCGCCTTTATATATTTAATCCTTTATATTGAACACTCAATATTTCATCTATTCAATAAGACATATTCCATATATTCAATAAGACATTCAATACTTTATTTCATTGTACCATCCATTTTTATTTTATATTATATATTGTATATTATATTATATATTGTATATTCCATATTCTATATCCCACATTGGTTTTGCAGGAATATAAATAAAACATAAAAAACAGACAGTGTTGGAACTCTTTTAAACAAAATAATATATTCCTCTATACACAATCATACAAAACCCCTTTTTTGTATTTATTTTTACTCGCATATATATATATATATATATATATATATATATATATATATATATATATATAAGCAATGTTAATTCTCTAAATGAAGTATTAACAGTAACTGCACGATAAAGTGTAGTATATTGCCACTTAAGTGTGGCTGACCCCTAGGGGTGGATGTTACTGTTGCTTTTAGCCCCTCCTGGGGCTAAAAGCAACAGTAACATCCACCCCTAGGGGTCAGCCACACTTAAGTGGCAATATACTACACTTTATATATATATATATATATATATATATATATATATATATATATATATATACATACATATATATATATATATATATATATATATATATATATATATATATATATATATATATATATATATATATATACGTCTGTGTGTGTGTATGCGTGTGTGTACGTATGTCATTATTCAGTTTATTTCAAGATTTTTTGCCAATGGAGAAAGAACCGGTTTCTAACCTAGATTGTTCATTGGAATTTCAACATCAACGACAGGATATGTATGTGTGTATATATGTATGTATTCTCATACATACAGTTGCATATCTAGACATGCTCATATATATTTAAATATGTATCTATGTATATATGTGTGTGCGTGCGTGCGTGCGTGCGTGTGTGTGTGTGTGTGTGTGTGTGTGTGTGTGTGTGTGTGTGTGTGTGTGTGTGTGTGTGTGTGAAATATCACAAGCTGAAATTTTTTACCAGACGACACTTCAAAACACTTTGCAGTAATAAAGCAATCAAGAGTTACCTCCCTTGCAAGATTAACGTTTAACAAATATATTTTCAGTTATTTCCTTTGCTGTATTCCAAGTGAGTAACTCAAAATCTATCTCAGATTACTTCTTTATTTTGTCATAATGACTGCCATATATTTTCCTATGGTATTCCTTGGTCTATCTTATAGACATTTATATAAGGGTGATGTGTAAAGACTAAAGAGATGTTGCCTTGTTAAAGTGAGATAAAATTCGTTTATCCATCATTTTATCGTTTTGTCGTTGTTATTTTTGTTGTGTGTTTTGAATGACTCGTTTCTTTGAAACTAAGCACGAAGGCACCGTATGTTACAAAAGCCTTTCTCGGATATACTTGCGGCATACGCGGCCCGAACTACATCAAATCCAATAGATGGACAACTGTGGTGATAATGATGATGGACATTCCATCGATTTCGACGCTGAAAAGGCAATCGTTCGATCACTTGAAACAGTAGATTCTTTAAATTATGACATAAGTGGATGAGCATTCCGCAGACACTTAATGTAACGAATCTGCGTATCACAGTTCGTGAGAAACACCCGGCGGACTTCTTTTAAACTGTCCCCGTTCCAAGGCTTATGACTACCTGAAGCTGTAGCAAAGGACATCCAAAATACCACATAAAGTGGTCGAACTTGGCACCACAGGATTACGAAACGAACTTCATAACCACTGAATTATGTTTGCGTCCGCTCGGGTTTAATATAATACTTGCTACTATTTAACAGTATTGTCCTCTCAATACATCTATCCTCGTTTATCACGGGGTTTGGTTTAAAAAAATAATAACCATAATGAATACATCAGCGATAAATGAACCATCTGCTGCACTTTGTCAATAGAATGAATGGTGGATCTATTGACACCAAACTCGCGGCCCACAGCAGCGAAGCTTCCACCGTCCCGTATTTTGTCGATCATCTCTACCTTTTTCTTTAAAGAATCCACTCGTATGTGTCCTTTGTTAAGATGAGAAATGTTTGTATTATTTTCTGTTCGTTGGTCCCATGTTGTTGGGTATGAATACTTAAAATCCGTATTAAAATACGCAACCTCGAAACACAGTCATAT
>NC_142928.1:502932-510432 GCF_046866305.1 Octopus bimaculoides | reverse complement strand
ATGCTTTGCGGCATTTCGTCCGTCTTTACGTTCTCAGGTCAAATTCCGCCAAGGTCGACTTAGCCTTTCATCCTTTGAGGTCAATAAAACAAGTACCATTTGTGCACCGAAAATTTCAGACTTTCTACCTATAATGAGGATTATAATGTCCATGAAGCGGCGAACTCGCTGAATCGTCAGCGTGCCGGACAACATTCTTAGTTGAGCATAGGGGTCGATTTTATCGTCTTACCGCATCCCATGTAATTGCTGGCCTTGTGCCAAAAATTTAAAACTAATATTTAGACGCTGTTAAGGTGGCGAGGAGCTGGCAGTATCTTTAGAGCGCCGGTCGAAATGCTTCGCGGTATTTCGTCCGTCTTTACGTTCTGAGTTCAAATTCCACTGAGGCCGCCTTTGCCTTTGATTCTTTCGGGATAAAATAAATACTAGCTTAGCACTAGGGGTCGATGTAATCGACAAACACCCGGTCCCATAATTGCTGGCGTTGTGCCAAAATTTGAAGCCATTATAATTACTGTCCTTAAGAAGTTGGCGAGCTGGCAGAATCGTAACTGCGCCGGGAAAAATGCTTAGGAGCATTTCGTGCTTATGAGTTCAAATTTCGCCTTTCACCCTTTCGGCGTCAATAAAATAGGTGCAAGTCGCGTACTTGGGTCGATATAATCAACTAGTCCCCACCCCCGAATATGCTGGCCTTTGGCCAAAATATTGAAGTCGATATTTCTTTCCAAATACATGTAGGCTTGTAAGGTGGCGAGCTGGTGGAAATGTTAGCACGTCGGGCGAAATGCTTAGCGGTATTTCGTCTGCTGCTACGTTCTGAGTTCAAATTCCGCCGAGGTCGACTTTGCCTTTCATCCTTTCGGGGTCGATAAACTAAGTACCAGTTGCGTACTGGATCCCGCTCCCCGAAAATTTCGGGCTTTGTGCCTAGAGTAGAAAAAAATACATGTAGCCTAGTATGTCGCTGATCCTGGATAACACGGTACGGTCAACTGTGAACTATTTAAAGCTCACCGCACGTTGATCTTTGATAACACGGGTAGGCGATCAGTCGAAAATTCTACTCGTATCACAAAAACACGCCCCAGTGACTACCCACAATGCTCACCTTCCACTTGTACTTACATGGTAGTGCTGCGAGGTTGCTTATCTTTTATAAGGATTTACATACTCCTTCCCAACAACATGGGATAAATGAACAGAAAAAGATTTCTGATCCTAACAAATGATACAGCCGAGTGAATGCTCTCCGAGGAAAGGAAGAGATCAAGAAACGCAGTTGTGGGCCGCAAGCTCAGTGTCACTGCATATTCCATTCGTTTCCATTTACAAAGTGCGTGATGGAAAAAAAAAACAGTGATAAATGAATCACAGATTCATTTATCACTGCTGTGTTTTTTTTGTTTTGTTTTTTTGTAACGAATCATAGTGATAAATGAGGATAGACATATAACTATTTAGTGGAGTTTTCTCCTTTATCTATGTTATATTTTCAATATTAATTAATTTGATATGTTGATTGTGACCCAACAAATAAACGACGTCCCATATATCAAGATTTCAGGCCACGTCCTGAGGACTGCACTTAGTATTTAGGAAGGCCTCCGTAATTCAGTTTCTCTTTGTTTATTAAGTTGTTTAAGAGAATGAAATTGGATATTTTTGACATCCCTCGTGATACGGCTTCAGTTTAGAAAAAAAAAAAAAAAAAGGACACTCACATGAGCAGTCATATACACCACCACTTACATACATACATGCACATATATATGTATGTATGCATGTATGTATGTATGTATGTATATGTGTGTGTGTGTGTGTGTGTATGTGTGTGTGTGCGTGTGTGTGTGTGTGTGTGTGTATGTATATGTGTGTATATATATAAAGATAAACTTACATGGAAATGGATGCGTGACGTTCAATCATATATGTGTGTGTGTGTGCGTGCGTGTGTGTGTGCGTGCGTGTGTGTGAGTGTGTGTGTGTGTGAGTGTGTGTTCATATATATATATATATATGCATATATACATACATATATGTACATACATACATATGTATATGTATATATATATATATATGTATGCATATATATGGATACAGGACATCGCAAAACGTAAACAACATGAAATACGAAGACAAAGATGGGTATGCGGACAACGAGAGAAACAAATGGAAAACAAGTAACATAAAAGAACGACTCTTCATCAGTTGTCGGCTGTCCATCTACTCTTCATTTTGAGCAATTCACGACAATGTGAGGCTTCGAAAGGCAGTCGCTCCCGTGAACCAAAATAAGATTTGGGATTTGCGGAGGGTCAAAGTTGGTAACAAAAACAGGACTGTGGAGGCATACAACAATATCTTTCTTTTCTTTCAGTCTGTTTTACAGACCAGACGCATTCTTATCTGTCTCCTCTTCTATCTTTTCTCTTGTCAAACACAATATTCCTCCAGAGTTCACTACATTACCTCGTTTGGCCTGACGGCCATCCATGTTTGTTTTCGTTCAGTCTCCCTGTATTCCTCCACTGTCCTGTTTTTGTTACCAGCTTTGACCCTCCGCAAATCCCAAATTTTATTTTTGGTTCGCTGGAGTAACTGCCGTTCGAAGCCTCACATTGTCGTTAATTGCTCGAAAATGAAGAGTAGATGGGCAGCTGACAACTGATGAAGGGTCGTTCTTTATGTTACTTGTCTTGTTTTCCATTTGTTTCTCTCGTTGTTCGCATACCCAAGTTTGCCTTCGTATTTCATGTTGTTTTCGTATTTCAAGGTTGTTTCCGTTTTGTGACGTCCTGTACCCATATAAGCATATATATATATATATATATATATATATATATGTGTTTCAGCCAAGTGGCTGCGGTCATGCTGGTGCACCACCGTGATTTTCACGTTCCTCGCATGGCTCTTCTCCCCCACCTGACATGGTCCAATCAAGAGTCTTGATGGCACATCTGGTGTATAAGAGAATTTGACATAGCTGCCCTAAACTGCGTCTCATTACAAGCCATTGGTTCGTCTGGTATCGTGGAGAGGAAAGTGTCAAGTTTTGTCTTGAAGACCTCCGCATCCATGTCTTGCATGTCTCTCAAATGTTTTGGCAGGGCATTGAAGAGCTGAGGTCCTCTGAAACCGAGGCTGCTGCAGTATCTCGTTCTTATGTGAGATGCAGTGGACGGTACCTTTGGCACCATGCAGTGGCGACCCGTGCGGGCATTCCTGTAGTACTTGATACCAAAGTTTGGCACCAGTCCTTCCAGTATTTTCCATATGTATATTATTACATATCTCTCCCGTCTGCGCTCCAGGGAGTAGAGACCTAGTGCCTTCAGTCGCTCCCTGTAGTTCATCTGTTGGACTGTGGCGATCTTTTTTGTATACATATATGTTTGTATGTACATATATGTATGTATATATGCATATATATATACATATGTATGGAGATATATATGTATATATATGTACATACATATATACATATATATATGTATATATATATATATGTATATATATATGCATGTATATATATATGTATGTATATATATATGTATATATACGTATATGTATATATATATGTATGTATGTATATATGTATGTATATATATATATATATACATATAAATATATGTATATATGTATACATACATATATATATATGTATATATATGTATGTATATACACATATATATATATATGCATGTATATATATATATATATATATATATATATATATGATTGTTTGTATGTAAATATATATATATGCATTATGTAAATATATATGAGGGCAGGCAGCCAACATTGGGAAAACATTTCCGATGTAAAAGCACAACGAATTAATTTCATTAACGCATTAAGCGGTAATCTTAATGATAAATATATGCTTATGTGTCTGTATGTATCCATGTATGTATGCATGTGTGTATATGTTTGTGTGTGTGTCTGCGTGTATGTGTGTATGTATGTATGTATGTATGTATGTATGTATGTGTGTATGTATGTATGTGTGTGCTCCAGTTTGACCACAACCGCATGACTGAAGCATATGAAAAATTGTTGACAAGTGTGTGTTTGTGTGTATCTGTGTGTGTGAATGTAAGTATATCCCAGCACACACAGTTAATTCAAATAAACAAACAATTCAAATAAATAAATAAAAAACGAAAAAAACGAAACGTGAGGACGGACACAAGAGATGTATTACCTTATATATATGTCTATATATATACATATATGTCTATATGTATATATGTGTATATCTATCTATCTATCTATCTATCTATCTCTCTCTCTCTCTCTCTCTCTCTCTCTCTCTCTCTATATATATATATATATATATATATATATATATATATATATATATATATATATATATAGAGAGAGAGAGAGAGAGAGAGAGAGAGAGAGAGAGAGAGAGAGGTATAGACACATATACATACATATATAGGAATATGTATATGTACATACACAGCCACATTCACATTCACACAAATACGCACACATATTTGCATGCATACACACATACGTACATACATACATATCTATGTGTGCGTATATATATATATATATATATATATATATATATATATATATAGATAGATAGATACATACATACACATCGTGCTGGTTGTAAAGCTGAGACCACCCATTATATTCCGGTGTATATTTCAAAGATCACAGTGAGCGCCACCTATAAAATACAACCACGACATAATTTAATTAAAAAGGAGAAACATGTTTTGTGAAGATTGTTCTTTTAATATATTGCTTCCCCGGCGGCCTTTATTCCTCTTGGCGTTTACTTAACTTTTTACGAAGTTCCTGGAGCTTTTTACATCAAAATTTCGATTTGATTCTATATATGAATATCGAAGGTTTTTCTATTAGTATTTTGTTCAGTAAATCGACAAAGCCTTTAGAAGTTATAAGCGTGCCTGTACGGTAAGCAGCTTGCTTCTCCACCACATCGTTCCGCTTTCAGTCCCACTGCTTGACACCTTGTACAAGTGCCTTCTACTATATCCTCAGGTTGACCAAATCCTTTTGAGTGGATTTGGTAGACAGAAACTGAAAGAAGCCCGTCGTATATATGTGTGTATGTATTTGTGTGTCTGGTGTCTTTGTGGTTTTCGTCACTGTTTACAATTTTGTTATTTTCAAATTTAGTATATGGATTAAGTTTTGTATACTAATTATGAAAATAAAATTCATTTTTCCTAGAAATCCATTATTAAAAAGTTATTAGCCTTTAAAATTTGCATAATTTGGGTATTTTAGCCAATCAGAAGCGTGTATTTTACACATCATGTGGCGAAAAACTCTGTTTCCACAGTAACCAATGATGCTGCGCAGGCACACAAGAAGGAGGCGATACGAGAAAGATAATCTTCTACCATAATAATATTCTTGTTTTTCTCCATCACAACATATGAATGAGAAAGGAAAGGGTGATAGACGAATAAGGAAGGAAGGGGTGATGGCAAACTTGGTAGTAGGATGATGGTAATTCCATGGTGAAAAAAATGAATCAAGCAGCATTTCAACTCTGTGTGAGTATATGTGTGTGTATGAAAAAGGGAGGCATGTGAATGTTTGTGTGTGTGTGCATGTGTGTGTGTATGTAAAAATGTGTGTGCGTGTGTATGTGTGTGTATGTAGAAGAGGTGTATGTGTGTTGTGTGTGTGTGTGTGTGTGTGTGTGTGTGTGTGTGTGTGTGTGTGTGTGTGTGTGTGTGTGTGTGCAATGGCACGGGGCCAGCTAGTTTATTTTATAAAATCCTTGAGTGTATTGCAAACTTTTCGTTCTTGAATTTTTTTAAATAATAAATGTCTGTTTTAAGCCATGTTTTGATTGTTAGTTCTAGCAACTTCTGTTGGTTTGTTTGTTCGTAGCTTTTAAACATTCAATTTGCTCGCGAATGTTTTAATGTTAACTTCATACGTGTTTATGTTAACATTTTTACAGTTATTTCTAGCAAATATTTTGACACGCCGATGCCCCCCACTCCCTCACCTCCACCGATGATGGAAGAGACAGCGAACGCGCTGTTTTCTGTTTAGCTGAAAATTCTGAAAATTATCAAACTTTGAACACCTCTAACATTTTTGCGAAATTTTTCTGGAATAAATGAATAACAAATTCGGGTTCAGCGTCAAGAATTACATCTATATGATACATTAGAGAATTTCTTTAAAGACAATTGTAAACAGTGGCGAAAACCACAAAGATCCTGTGTCTGTGTTTGTCCCCCCACCATCGCTTGACAGCTGATAAGTGTTTACGTCCCCGTAACTAAGCGGTTTGGCAAAAAGACACCGATAGAATAAGTGCTGGGCTTACAAAGAATAAATATTGGGAGTCGATTTGTTTGACTAAAAGGCGATGCTCCAGCATGGCCGCAGTCAAATGGCTGAAACAAGTAAAAAGAATAAAAGAATATACATATACGCTCCTATGTACATACATATATAGAGGCACATGTGTGGCTGTGTGGTAAGAAGTTTGCTTACCAACCACATGGCTCCGGGTTTATTCTCACTGCGTGACACCTTGAGCAAGTGTTTTCTATAACCTCAAAGCTCGTCGTATATATGTGTGTCTCTGCCTGTCTGTCTGTTTGTGTGTGTGTGTGTGTCTGTCTGTCTGTCTTAGTGTTTTATGCCGCCCACGCTTGGCAAACGGTGTTATTGTGTTTACGTCCCCATGAACTGGCGGTTCAGTACAAGGGACCGATTGAGTAAGCACCAGGTTGAAAAGGTAAGAAAAGAATTAATGGGGTCGATTCGTTGGACTAAAAATTCTTCAAGACTGAGCCCCAGCATGGCCGCATACAAAATACTGAAGCAAGTAAAAGATAAATGATATATTGATTTTAATCATGTATAAATAGCACTCGTGTGTATGCTGCACCCCAGTTTTTTCAGTTCAAATTAAGAAGAAAATTTTGCGACTTATACACGAGTAAGTAAGATGTGTGTGTGTGTGTGTGTGTGTGTGTGTGTGTGTGTGTGTAAAAGCATAAAGTGAGGTGGTTAGAGCAACTGGAGATACGATAGTTTGACTAAAAGAATCGGCTACTGCAAGCAAAAATAAATATTGAAAACAAAAACACCTTTGGCCAAATTTGGACATACGAAAGTTTAAAAGTTTAAAATAATAGCAACGATATATATAATGGATTCCCACACAGTTCGGTCGAGCAGATTCGCTTACAGGCACATTTTTGGCTCACAGCTATAATAGAAGACATTCTCCCAAGTTCCCAAGTTGGCGCAGCGTGGGACGGAACCCAGGACCATACGGTTGCAAATCAAACTTCTTATACCTCAGACACAAAATCATGTGGGTAGCGTTATTTTCTTTATTACCTTTGTGAAGGCGGAAATTTTGTTTTCAGTCGTGTTTGTTTGTTTGTTTGTCTGTGGACAAGATATCTTAAGAACCGCTGGATGGATTCGGATGCAACTTTCAGGGATGTTTGGCCTCGTGACTGG
>NC_142928.1:490432-492932 GCF_046866305.1 Octopus bimaculoides | reverse complement strand
CAGCGGCCATGCTGGAGCACCGCTTTGTAGAAGAATTTTTAGTCGAAGAAATCGATCTCAGCACTTGTTTTTTTTTTTTTTTCTAAGACTAGTACTTATTATATCGAGCTCTTTTGCCGAGCCGCTAAATTGCCGGGGACTTAAACACACCAACACCGGTTGTCAAGCGGTGGTGGGAGAAAACCACACACACAAACACACACACACACACATATATATATACGCGCACACACACATATACATATATATTATATGTACGTATATATGTATATGTGTGTATGTATATATATATATATATATATATATATATATATATATATATACGACTTCTTTCATACACACACACACACACACACACACACACACACATATATATGCAGTAATCCCTCGCCATATCGCGGTTCACCTATCGCGGTTTATTATTTAATCTTACGTCGATTCCTCTGTGGTGTTGTTAATAAAATAAACATATACAAGTTATAATAATAATAATAATAAATACATAATACTATTTCTACTTCGCGGATTTTCACATATCGCGGCGAATTTTGGAACGTAACACCCGCGATAGAGAATAGAAAAAACTTGCTCACAGAACCATGTGATTGGAAAGCAATTTGGCTGCTACTTCTAGCAGACTGAGTGACTGCGCCATGGCTTCCTCGCTGGCTCGTTGGCTCATTGCTCGTTTTGACAATAGTAAGTAGTAATGTCAGTGCATGATAATGAAGTAGAGTTTCTTTTTCACCATAAGTATGTATGAATGAGATAAGCTTGACGGGCAAAGATAGCTGGGTAAAATAATGTATCATTTGTAATATCTGGTTTGACATAAGTTATTTGAAGTATCCTTGCTATCTTACTCCACCACCACCACCTGCATACACCTTCCTACACGCTTTCTATACATGTGTGTGCGAGCGTGTGTGTGTGTGTGTGTGTATCTGTAAGATTGTGTACGTGTGTGTGTGTGTGTACGTGTGTGTGTGTGTATATATATATATATATATATATATGGAGGGACGACCGTATATGTGTGTGTGTGTGTGTGTATGTGTGTGTGTGTGCGTGTGTGTGTGTATGTGTGCGTGTGGGGTATATGTATATGTGTATATATATATATGCATATACATATGTATACACTAAAATACACATTCTCTAACCACCCACACAAATATATTTATATATAATTACACACACACACACACACACACACACATATATATATATATATAAACATGCATATATATATATATATATATATATATATATATATA
This sequence comes from Octopus bimaculoides, assembly GCF_046866305.1. Lineage (NCBI taxonomy): Eukaryota > Metazoa > Mollusca > Cephalopoda > Octopoda > Octopodidae > Octopus > Octopus bimaculoides. Next base: position 491,655 of record NC_142928.1, on the reverse strand, counting down.
TATATATATATATATATATATATATATATATATATATATATATATATATATATATATATATATACATACATATATATATATATGGATACGTGTATATACATGTATATTTATATATAAGCATGCATGCATATACACACACACACACGCACACACATACCCACACACGCGCGCGGGCGCGCATGTGCATTCTCAAATGAATAAAATATTTCACTACTTTTATTCCCATATGTCACTGAAAAATACTGCAGACTGAGTGGTTGAATATATCGCAAGGTTTATAACGGAAAGGGAATAGAAGACAGACTCCCAATAGATTTACAGGTTTCAGAAAGCACCGTACTGCAGTTTTAATAAAACGCAATGTTCCCTTGTGCGATATTCCCCTCTGCAATATTCCGTTACCAGCTGCAAAATAATTCGACACAGCTATACAGCATGGCGGCTCCCACCATCGCACCCACCTCCAGTACATTTAAAGTTACATGTTTCTGCTAGGAATTGAACTTGTAACAGTTTTGACCGGATACAAATGAAACAAGAGTTCGACCTCTAGACCAAAAAATTCGTTCAGGTATCGCTTTAAAATTTCAGCACAGTGTCAGCAAATTCTAGGATGGGGTTAAGACGATTACGATGACAACCCCCAGTGTCCAACTGGTACTTACCTTATCGACCTCGAAATGATGCTGGAATTTGAACTCAGAACTTAAAGACGGACGAAATGCCTAGCAGCATTTTGTCCAGCATTCTAACGCTTCTGCTGCCTTACTCTACACATCCATATTAACTTCTGTAATCGCGTCTCGGTGAATCAACATATGGCTTTGTGGTAAGAAGCTTCCTTCCCAACCACATGGTCCCAGGTTCATTCCCACTGCGTGGCACCTTGGACAAGTGCCTTTTACTATATCCTTGGACTGACCAAAGCATTGTGAGTGGATTTGGTAGACGGAAACCAAAAGAAGCCCGTCGTGTATATATATATATATAAATATATATATATATATATATATATAGTAAAATAATAAAGAGAAAGTTTTTGGTACTGTATTATATATATATTTGAAAGAGTGAGTAGAGATGGCTTTTTTTGAGGGGATAATTTTTATTTGTATCTTAATAATAATGATTACAGGGGGTATAAACATTATTATTAAGATTTAAATAAAAATAATACCCTCAAGAAAGCCATCTCTACTCATTCTTTCAAATATATATATATA
>NC_142928.1:465432-482932 GCF_046866305.1 Octopus bimaculoides | reverse complement strand
GTTGTTGTTGTTGTTGTTGTAGTCATGATGATGACGGCAGTGGTGGTCGTGGCGATGGAGATGGAGACGGTGATGGCGATTGTTGTGGTGGTGGCAATGGTTAATATGGTTATGACTGTGGTGGTGGTGGTAGTGGTAGTGGTGGTGGTGGTGGTGGTGGTGGCGGTGGTGGTGGTAGTGGTAGTGGTGGTGGTGGTGGTGGTGGTGGTGGTGGTGGTGGTGGTGGCGGAGGTGGTGGTGGTGGCGGTGGTGGTGGTGGTGGTGGTGGCGGTGGTGGTGGCGGTGGTGGTGGTAGTGGTGGTGGTGGTGGTGGTGGTGGTGGTGGTGGTGGTGGTAGTGGTAGTGGTGGTGGTGGTGGTGGTGGTGGTGGTGGTGGTGGTGGTGGTGGCGGTGGTGGTGGTGGCTGTGGTGGTGGTTGTGGTAGTGGTGGTGGTGGTGGTGGTGGTGGTGGCGGTGGTAGTGGTGGCGGTGGTGGTGGTGGTGGTGGTGGCAGTGGTGGTGGTGGTGGTGGCGGTGGTGGTGGTGGCGGTGGTGGTGGTGGCGGTGGTGGTGGTAGTGGTAGTGGTGGTGGTGGTGGTGGTGGTGGTGGTGGTGGTGGTGGCGGTGGTGGTGGCGGTGGTGGTGGTGGCGGTGGTGGTGGTAGTGGTAGTGGTGGTGGTGGTGGTGGTGGTGGTGGTGGTGGTGGTGGTAGTGGTGGTGGCGGTGGTGGTGGTGGCGGTGGTGGTGGTAGTGGTAGTGGTGGTGGTGGTGGTGGTGGTGGTGGGGGTGGTGGTGGCGGTGGTGGTGGTGGTGGTGGTGGTGGTAGTGGTGGTGGCGGTGGTGGTGGTGGCGGTGGTGGTGGTGGTGGTGGTGGTGGTGGTGGTGGCGGTGGTGGTGGTAATCGTTGTAGTATGACACTTGATTCTTTTGTTGTTTCGTAACTCCAGCTGTCCGCAAAGCCGACCAGTCCTTAACCATCCACGAAGTCAACCGAGCATCGAGGCACATCCCAGAAATCCCTCTGCCCAGTTATAAACCTTTACTTAGACAAACCGAGGCCCAAACGGCACACTCCCATATACGATGACTCACCGTAGGCTCTTCCTATTGTCCGGTCTGTTCCTGCACGCGCGTAGATGTTCGTGGTGATCACAGTAAAGGCGGAAAGGTGAGCGGTAAAGGGGTTCGGTGTTACGCTTAAGAACACACACGCACACACGCACACACGCACACGCACACACACTCACACACACACATATGAATATATATAGGTTTGGATGATGTGGCTGTAAAATCTGCTCTGTGTAAGCATACGACTTGTTTGGGCAGGCTTACGTTAAAAGACAACTTTAGAATGACATTTTCTGTCAAAACGCTAAAAATAACTGACCAACAAAAAAAAAGCAACTAAGATTCAACCAAATCAAAAACTAAACCCACATACTAAGCGAACAAGGATGAACCATCCCACTTTGATTGCGCGCGCACATGCACAATACACACACACACGCACACACACACACATTCACATACCCCCCCCTTTTACATACACACACACATACACTCACACAGAGTTGAAGCGCTGCTTGATTTATTTTTTCAGCGTACAATTTTCATCATCCCACTACCAAGTATTTCATCACTCCTTCCTTCCTTATTCATCTATCGCCCCTTCCTTTCTCGTTCATAAACACAAGAGTATTATTATAGTAGATTATCTCGGTAACCTTGGGAGCTATGAAAAAATATATCTCCCCTTCCTTCCTTATTCATCTATCATTCTTTCCTTTCTCATTCATAAGCAAAAGAGTATTCTTATAGTAGACTATCTCGGTAACCATGAGAGCTATGAAAAAAATACAAAGCCCAGCAACACCACCGGATCATTCTACACATCTGTGAAATATTTCGTGCAATTCCACCCAGCCGTTTGACCGTGAATCCTAAGACAGGAAAGAATTGCTCATGTCAAATTTATATGTATAGATATATTGTTGTATTTGGGGATGGTCATGTTGCTAGCTTAGCCAATGAAAACACACGTACTAGATATTTGGTGTTCACTTGCTTCAGCTTTATTTTATATTAATTGTATTTCGGCCAGAGTTTTTTCGTCACACTTCTATGACCTCATCATTGACCCTTTGCTTTCTTTTTCTTTTTCGATCTGCCATTTTGTATTCCTTTTGTATGTGTTTTATTTGCGCATGCATATAGCCCTGTCTATGTCTATGTTTAGTAAGTGCGTGTGTGTGTGTGGGGGGGGAATGTGTATGGTACCAAATATATTGTGTGTGTGTTTTCATTGGCTAACTTGGCAACATGACCATCCCCAAATACAACAATATCTGTTTCAACACACGAATTCACATCAAGAATCTTGCAAAACGAATATATAAACGTGTATATAGATAGATAGATAGATAGATAGATAGATAGATAGATAGATAGATAGATAGATAACTTACCTGGAAGAGGATGCGTGGCGTTCAATCATGTAATAATATATATAATGTATATATATATATTTATATATATATATATATATATATATATGTGTGTGTGTGTGTGTGTGTGTGTGTGTGTGTGTATACTTATATACATATGTATATGTACATACATCTATACATATATATATATATATATATATATATATATATATATACGTATAGATGTATATATATATAGATGTATATATATATATATATATATATATATATATATATATTATTTTATTTAAAAGAGTTCCAACTCTGTCTGTTTTTTATGTTTTTTATTTATATTCTTGTAAAATTTATGTGGGATATAGAATATGGAATATATAATATATAATATAAGAAAAGGTGGATGGTACAATGAAATGAAGTATTGAATGTCTTATTGAATATATTATGGAATATGTCTTATTGAATATATGAAATATTGAGTGTTCAATATAAAGGATTAAATATATAAATATATAAAGGCGAATACGTATTTTCTATACCTTGTGGTATTTCATCATGGCCGGTATGACAGACTGTAACAGACTGTCTGTTACAGTCTGTTACAGTTTGGCATACCGGCCATGACGAAATACCACAAAGTATAGAAAATACGTATTCGCCTTTATATATTTATATATTTAATCCTTTATATTGAACACTCAATATTTCATATATTCAATAAGACATATTCCATATATTCAATAAGACATTCAATACTTCATTTCATTGTACCATCCACCTTTCTTTATATTATATATTATATATTCCATATTCTATATCCCACATAAATTTTACAAGAATATAAACAAAAAACATAAAAAACAGAGTTGGAACTCTTTTAAATAAAATAATATATTCCTCTATACACGATCATACAAAACCCTTTTTTTGTATTTATTTTTACTCATATATATATATATATATATATATATATATATATATATATGCATATGTGGGCACAGGACGTCATGAAACGTGTACAACAAAAAGATGCGAAGTACGAGTACATGGAATATGAACTAATTTTTCGAACAACGAAAGACACAAATGGAAAACAAGACACACAACACAAAAAAACGACCCTTCATCAGTTGTTGGTTGTTTTTCTACTCTCGTATTTCGAGCATTTAACAACAATATACGGTTTCGATAAAACAGTTGCTCCCGTAAAGCAAATTATATAAAATTTGGGATTTTGCAGAGGATCAAAATTGGTAACGCAAACAGGACATGAAAACAAACAGAAAGGGCTGCTAAGCCTGTGGTGATGAACGCGTAAATCAAGCTTGGACAGCAGTCCGACAAGAAAATGTCTTCTTTGTTGCAGCTACAACAGAGAGAAAGAAACACAGGTTGGGAGAAGAAAGATGGCTGATGGTCACGTGGGAGCCACGTGAGCAAGGGAGAAGTGAGGGAGAGAGAGTGACAGAGTAATAGGATAGACTAAGGGAGAAGAGGAGGTAAAAGAATATGAGAGAGAAAGAAAGAAAAACGAAAGAGTAAAAAGATAGTATAGAGTGCCCATCAGAATTATTAAGATAAAACTTACTTAGAAGAGGATGCGTGGTGTTCAATTATATGATAATATAAATAATGTATGTATATATATATATATATATATATATATATATATATATATATATATATATATATATATATATATATATGCAAATATACATACGTATATGTAAACCCTTACATCTACACGCATATACTCATGCATATGTGGGCACAGGATGTCAAGAAACGAGTACAATATGAAGTACGAGTACATGGAATATGAACTATTTTTTTCGAACAACGAAAGATACAAATGGAAAACAAGACAAACAACATAAAAAACGACCCCTCATCAGTTGTTGGCTATTATTTTACTCTCGTATTTCGAACATTTAACAATAATATACCCTTTTGATTAAAACTGTTACTCCCGCAAAGCAAATTAAATAAAATTTGGGTTTTTGCAGAGGGTCAAAATTAGTAACACAAACAAGACAGTGAAAACAAACAGAAAGGGCTGCTAAGCCTAAACGAGGTTGTGGTGGCGAATACGTATGTGTGGTTAGGAAACAAGCTTCTTTATTTCATGAGATTTGCCAGAAGGACAGCACATAGATTGATGCAGAAGCGATGTGGGTTGGACAGCAACATAAATGAGATGAAATGATAAACAAAATAATGATATTGATGAGAGGAACAACGACGCCCGCTGATCGATGCCCGGGAAACAAGCTTCTTACCACACAGCCACTCCTGCGCCTATTTATTTAATTATTGCATTTAATTATGTCTTTTAAGAGACATAAGTGGCTAGCCAGAATCGCGAGGTTGCACCTTCCCGGTATTCTAAAGGAGGACTTATGGTTGTTGAGATGTTACTTAAACGGGGTTGCTGTTGAACCGACAAACTTTCATATCTGTGTATTGGATGTGCTATCACCGCCGATGTTTCTGTCGTTAACTCTGGGTCTGATGTTGTTGTTAGCATATATATAAATAAATAAAACTATATATATTAACTAGGCGAAGTCAAAAATTATCTGCACTTTCGCCAAACCTTTCTTTCGGTTGACCACGGTGCTTTCATCGCTCGTGTGATAAGAAAAAAGGAGGTGCACTGTGGTTATGTTATCGAGGTTTGACCTTCATCGCTCCAGTTTACCTCGTGCATGGGCGCGTGTGCGTGTATGTGCCTGTGTGTGTATGCGTGTGTGTGTGTGTGTGTGTGTGTGTGTGTGTGTGTGTGTGTGTGTGTGTGTGTGCGCGTGTGTACATGGAAAATCGATACGCGTGCACTTCAGGTAACACATCTTAATTTGTCTGAATGAAATGTTTTCCGCTGAGACTGCTCAATAACTAATTAACTAATTAAGAATTAATGAAGGGTTATAACAGGGGGGGGGGGATTTGAGGGGGAAAAGTATGAATTAAACGAAAGGATCGGGAATATAAAGAAGGCAAAAAAAAGGATCGGTCAAATTGGAGGGGAGGGAGGGAGTAGCGTGTTTATATGAAAGAGAGGAGCGGGAAGAGAGTATGGGAGGAGAGAGAGCATGAGATAGAGAGAGGGGAGAGAGATTTATTATAAACACTAAGGTTGCATAAGACAGACATTTTATATTGGTTTGTCTTCAAAAATGTACAGTGAATTGGCTCCAATGAGGGGTGTGTGTTTATGTGTGTGAGATCGTGTGTGTGTGTGTGTGTGTTTCGTATGTGGTTCTGTTTGTGTTTGTATTTGTGTAAGCTTTTGCCAGTGTCAATCCGTGTGTGAGTGCGTGTGTATGTATGTATGTATGGATGGATGGATGGATGGATGGATGTGTGTATGTGTGTGTATGTGTGTGTATGTGTTTGTGTGTATGTGTGCGCATATGTGTGTTTGTGTCTGTATGTGTGTGTGCGTATGTGCGTGTGTGTGTGTGTGTTTCCGTATGTTTGTGTATGTGTGTATGTGTAAGTGTGCGTATGTATGTATGTGTGTGTGTGTGTGTTTGTATGTGTGCGCATGTGTATGTATTGTATGTGTATGTGCGTGTGTGTATATATGTGTGTGTGTGAACAGTGTATTATTTTTTTGCGTGTCTATGAATTTGTAGGTCTGGTTATAGTGCTCCTGACTTTCTGTGTGTGTGTGAGTGAGTGTGCTGTGTGCGCGAGTATGTATGTGTGTATTCTGTGTGTGTGTGTCTTTTTGTGCGCGCGCGTGCGTATGTGTGTGTGTGTGTTCAAGTTCCGATTACGTGTATCTGTACTTGTATCATTGCCTTTGTGTGTGTGTGTGTGTGTGTGTGAGGGTGCTGGTGAGTGTGCATATGTGTGACTGTATGCGTATGTGTGTGCGTGTGTGTGTTTGTGAGTGTGTGCATGTGTGTGCGTGCGCCTATTCTGACTGTGATGACGTCTGTCACTATAATTCACTAAGCTTCAGTGTATGCGTGTCTTTATGTGTGTTTGTGTGTGTTTGTGTGTGCGTGTGAGTGTGTCTGCGTGTGTGTGTGTGCACGTGTGTGTGGGTGTCCATGTGTGAATGATAACAAGTGGGGTTCACGCTAGTGTACTCTCATATATCATAACTTCCCCTTTTTCTCCTCCTCCACCTCCTCCCTCTCCTTCTATACTAAAGACTACGACAGTTACCCCAGCCCTTCTGGAACTTTTGTATAGTCTTGGATGCTGCTTCATCATCTCTCTTTCTTTCTTTCTTTCTTCTTCTTCTTCGCGGGTCATTAGGTGCAAACAGTGACATCTTTTTTATTGCGCATGACATACAGAGTCGCTTCTCCACCAATTCATAATTTATTATCATAGCATGTGTTAGAGAACCAACCAGGAAACATTTTTGGCTGTGTGGTAAGTAGCTTGCTTCCCAACCACATGGTTCCGGGTTCAGTCCCATTGCGTGACACCTTGGGCAAGTGTCTTGTACTATAGCCTCGGGTCAACCAAAGCCTTATGAGTGGAAGACGGAAACTGAACGAAGCCCGACGTATATACCTGTATGTGTGTGTCTACCACTTCTTGATAACCGGTGGTAGTGTGTTTACGTCCCCGTAGGTTAGGGGTTCGGAATAAAATACCAATAGAATAAGTACTTGGCTTAAAATATCAAAGATTGCAGTGAATGTATTCGACTAACAATTCTTGAAGGCGGTGCCCCAGCATGGTCGCAGTCTAATGACTGGAATAAGTAAACGATAAACGATAACTCTAAGTTACGGGGACGTAAACACACCACCATCGGTTGTCAAGTGATGGTGGGGGACAAACACAGACACACAAACATATACACACATAGATCTATATATACATATATACAACGGGCTTGTTTCAGTTTCCATCTACCAAATCCACTCACAAGGCTTTGATCGGCTCGAGGTTATAGGAGAAGACACTTGCCCAAGGTGCCATGCAGTGGGACTGAACCCGGAACCATGTGGTTGGTAGGCAAGCTACTTACCACACCACCACTCCTGCGCCTAGTATGTAATATTATAAATTAATTGTTAGGGACAGAAGCATTATTAGTACCAAAAAAATAATCTTTATATCCAACTTAACATGGATATCTTGTTAGAACACCGAATACTACGTCATAAGCCTTGAGACATCTCATGTAGGCGCTTGGTGCAGAAAAGCACACACATATATCGCAGCAGACGAGATTCGTCTGCCGTATTATATTCTAATCGCAGCTTTCCTTGCGAGACATTCTTTTCATGAGCAACTGACTGAAGATGAGAATGATTTTGGCATCTTCTGCCAGTAGTATTTTGGCCAGGAGTACCAGACTGCAATTGGCGCTATCAAGAATGTTCTGATACTTTTAGCGTAGCCACCTTACCAAACTAGAAGAAATTGCACAACTGTTTTGGATTAACACCTGGTACAAATTTGTTCCTCCCTGTCTGATTTTGTCTTTTTCTCATGCGTGTATTTCTCGACCCTCTCTTTCTCTCTCTCTCTCTCTCTCTCTCTCTCTCTCTCTCTCTCTCTCTATCTATCTATCTCTCACTCTCTCTCTCTCTCTCTCTCTCTCTCTCTCTCTCTCTCTCTCTCTATCTATCTATCTATCTATCTATCTATCTATCTCTATTGCCGAGGAGAAGGGCAAAGGGCAAATATTCCAAGCTTAATGAAACAAACGATTCGGAATTGTTTAATTCCAGATAGTGGCTGTGAGGTAAGTAGCTTGCTTACCAACCACATAGTTCCGGGTGTTCAGTCTCATTGCGTGGTACCTTGGGCAAGTGTCTTCTACTATAGCCTCGGGCCGACCAAAGCCTTGTGGATGGCTTTGGTAGACGGAAACTGAAAGAAGCCTGTCGTATCCCGCCCACGCTGCCGCACTTGCCCTTACCTCTCCAACACCACCCTCCTCACCAGCACCCATCACCGACCCTATCACATCACCGACTCCTTCACCTGCACTTCTACCAACCTCATCTATTGCCTCTCCTGCTCTCTCTGCCATTCTCGGTACATCGGACAAACGGGGCGCCGCCTGGCCGACCGATTCGCGGAACACCTCCGAGACATCAACGTTGGTAATGACACCCCGGTGTCACGCCACTTCCGCTCTGCCGGCCACTCCTTGCAGCAACACCTGTCTGTGTTTGGATTGTCCATGCACAGGGGCCATCCGGACTCCCGTTTGCGCCGTGAACAGGGATTGGTCTTCTCCCTCCGCTTCTTTGCGCCATATGGGCTCAACTCCCCTCCCCTCTTCATCTAACCCCCTCCTCCTGTCTCTCTCCCCCAGCCTCCCTCCTACCACCCATCTCTCCCCCCACCTCCCCTCCTGCTCCGACTCCTACTTCTTTGTACGTCTCTTCACCTCTCTTCACTCCTACTTCTCTTCCTACTTCTCTTCATTCCTACTTCTCTCCACTCCTACTTCTCTTCCCACTTCTCTTCCTACTTCTCTTCACTCCTAATTCTCTTCACTCCTACTTCTCTTCACTCTCACTCTCTTCTCTCGTACTCCCCCCTCTCTCACTCTTACTCTCTACATTCTTACTCTCTTACTCTCTCACCCTTACTCTCTCACTCTCTTCTCTCTTTCCCTCTCGCTCACTCTCTTTCTCTTTCTCTCTTTCTCTCCCCCATACCCTTCTTCCCTCTCTCCTACTCTCTTCTCTCTCACTCTCTTCTCTCACTTTCTTCTCTCTCACTCTCTTTCTCTTCCTCTCTTTCTCCCCCCATGCCCACCTTCCCTCTCTTATACCCACCCTCTCTCCTCTCTTTCTCTCCCTTCCCATACCCATCTTCCCCCTCTTCCCCCTCTCTTACATCCACCTTCCCCTTCCCCCTTCATCGTCAACACCCCCTCATAAGCTCATCCCACCACACCCCAACACACTCCTACTCTACCTTCTCACTCCACCCCATCCAATTCCTTACACCCACCACCCACCCCTACCCACATACCCCTACCCCTACCTCTACCCCACCCTCAGCCTAGCCCACACTCCACCCATGCCTTCCCCACCTCCCAACACCCTCACATCACACCACACCAATACCCTCGCATCACACTACAACTGACCAAGTGCTTTCTCCCTTCCCCATTTTCACACTACATACGTCAAGATCACCAGCATTCTATCTCCCACACACAGCCCCTCGTTCTTCGATCACCGTTTGTTATCTCCCCCTTTTCTTAGCTCTCCTGAAAAAAGAATTTCTAACTTCCGGTCAGCCATTGTTATGATCAGCCATTATTATGATTGACCGTTGACTGGACACTATTCAATTTTTTTTCTCCGTGTTTTTCTCCTTGTCTCCGTATTCTTTCTGTCGAAGAGCGTAGCTCGAAACGTCAAAGACTTTCCGTATTCCCGAGCGTCATACTAATACATCCTTTTGTTATTTACACCACCTGTCCTCGTCTGTTGTTGTTTTTTCGTATATTCTCCCATATATATATATATATATATATATATATATATATATATATATATACATATATATAATACAAAGGATATATAAGCATGTATACATACATATATGTACATACTTACATCTACATGTGTATATAGATGCATATTCGGGTACATGACGTTAGAAAAATGAACTACAGACAACGGAACGAACACATAGGAAAACAAATAGCCACTTGGAAATTATTCCTTCATCAGCTGCCTCTATTCTAAACCAGACGTTTCCAAGATAAGGCAGGACGCACTCTTAGAATAGTTTCTTCCTGAGTAGTGGATCAACCCACTAAACAGAGGATTCCAAGGTAGCAAACACAAACCAAGACAGGAAAAACTGGACAGTGAAAACAACATTAAAAAGTCGTAGGGCAAAACGCGAATCCGATATTGAACGTTAGTGATATGACGAAGCTGGACGGAAAAAAACAGGTTCGTCTCGCCATCATGGTGGCTGGAGTGAGAAAGAGAGAATTGACCACAAGACACATGTGAGCAGAGAGGGTGGTAGAGGGAGGAAGTGGAACAAACGTGAGAGACAGGGAGGGAGAGAGAGATGTGTATAGCAGTGAAGAAGCAAGATGTATGTATGTATGTATATGATCGTGTGTCTGTGTTTGTCCACCCTCCATCGCTTGACAACCGGTGTTGGTGTGTTTACGTCCCCGTAACTTAGCGGTTCAGCATAAGAGGCCGATAGAATAAGTACTAGGCTTACAAAGTCCTTAGATCGATTTGTTCAACTAAAAGCGGTGCTCCAGTGTGGCCGCAATCAAATGACTGAAACCAATAAAAGAATAAAGGAAGATAGAAAATATGCATAAGAAAATAACTAACTTCACTACAAGCTATCAAGAAAGCCTCTACGTGGTGGCTTGACCTGCAAAAATTAACAGCTGGGTTTCCTTTAAATCACACTTCGCCGTTATAAAAACATGCGTTCCAAAAATTATCATCTTCTGAGTTGTATCGTACACCACACATTTCGATGCTTCTAATAAAAAAGCAACAAATACTTTCTTGTTTACATTTATATCAATCAGATTGAAACTGGTGTGGGGGTGGGCAAAACGACTGCAACGACACTGGTAACTAGCTTTGCTACGAGGCAACAACGAGGCCATCACATGCTCGTTAGCTGCGTTAGAAATAGCAGCCAAATCTCCCGAGATTACACGCTACTATCTTTGAAACGGGAGAGACAAGAATTCTAAATTACATTTGAATACAAGATGAGATGGTCACGACTGGAACTCATTTGATTATATGTCTATTTGGTTAAAATTAATCTGTGCTTGAACAACGATGACATCAAACCAATGTGCGAGTGTTTAAACAATTTTGGCTCAACCTGCTAGAAACAACAGTCAAACACCTTACCGTCATGTATAAAAAGAAGAACACGTGAATTATGTAATTCTGGATTCAGCATGTATGAATAACAGACAGGATGTTCATGGATGGAGGTTCCTTGATGATCTGCTGGAAATTAAACAGCAAGAACTGCCACATAACATAGACTTCTCTGTCGTCGTGTCTTCAGCAATACTTTTGGATTTCTCTGTGGTAAAAGTGTAGTGTTGTTGTTGTTGTTGTTCAGTCCCACATCAGCCCTGATCCGACAGACGTACAATTACAGACGCTCCAGCCACGACCAACTTGTTTTTTCCCCCCTTGAAACACTTTCCATGGAACTCGATTATCCAATGCGTCCTTTGTTTTTAACACACGTCTATGCAATTTGAGGGCTATTCTACTGCTAATTCTAGCACGTCGAACGAGCACGTTGACGCACCCATTGTAGGCTGGCTGGGTGGAAAAGAACTGCCAGTTAGTAAGAATGGCCAAATAGTTTGGCAGAATTTCTAGATGGTTCTTTGCAATGCCGTTAACAAAACAACAACAACAACAATAATAATAATAATGATGATAATGATAGTAATAATAATAATAATAATAATAATAATAATAATAATTCATTTGTGGAGAAGAAGGTGGCATATAAACGAATTAATCTCGACTAAACAGAGATATGTCAACCAATGGGAAGTTGAAATGGAAACTCAGCCATTCTTTATCAGAGTGGGAGGAAGGTAGCAGCAGCAGCAGCAGCAGCAGCAGAATTCTCATTATTATTGTTGTTGTTGTTGTTGTTGTTGTTATTATTATTATTATTATTATTATTAGTAGTAGTAGTAGTAGTAGTAGTAGTAGTAACTTGTTGCTGCTGCTGCTGTTGTACTAACGAAAGAGGATAAAGAAAAGACTACGATGGAGAAAAGAAGACAAGAAGTTAAGGAAGACGAAAACGGAGAGCGGGGAGAGAGAGAGAGAGAGAGAGAGAGAGAGAGAGAGAGAAAGAAAGAAAGAAAGAAAGAAAGAAAGAAAGAAAGAAAGAAAGAAAGAAAGGCTCAACTAGGAAAAAAGTGCACCCGTATTATATGTAAAAATGATGGAAAGTGTGGTTTCAAGTAGACCACCCGGGGTGAAGTTTGAAAAAATTGTCATTATCTTCAAACAACTTTTACAACAACAACACTAATAATAGCACAACCAGCGCAATAATAATAATAATAATAATAATATTAATAATAATAATAATAATAATAATAATAATAATAATAATAATCCTTTCTTAAATCAAAATAAAAAGATGATAATGATGAGGATGAGAAAGAAGCGTAGACAGACGTTAGTGGAGCTATTGGTTACAATATGGCGATGGTGTTGGAAGTTTCACAGAAGATTTATGCAGTTGAGAACGGGACTGTGTGTTGTATGGTAATGTGAAGCAGACGATTCCAGCAGAAAAAACAGCTTTTGTGACTTCATATTACAGGCATTGCTTCATTATTTCACACGGTTCTATTCATTGTATATCATATACAGGCCGGCTATCTTGCTTGCTGGCTAGCTGGTTGGCTGGCTTTGCTGCTTATATAATAAATAATTCGCTCAGGATATTTCGTACGAGTTCGATCTTTGTATATTACTCAATGTCCGTTTATATGATGATATCACATGAAATGTTGACATAATCAAATTTCTCTGATGAAGAGGCAATGCACGAAATGTTAGGCTTCTCTCTTCCTCACAGCAAACCAAGTTGTAATTATTATACTTGATATTGTACTAAACACCACCAGGCAATCATCCACTCTACAATTTCTACCAGTCGCCAACCTAAAATTAATTATGTAATATTTTTAGCCGGGGATTCGGGTAAAATCCCTTTGGCCGAGTTCTGTATTTTATAATTTAACCCCACCTACAGAGCGAGCAATATTTTTGCTTTTATAAGTAACAACGAATCGTGATTTTATTGGCAAAATCTATTTCTTTTATACTTTACTTGTTTCAGTCATCAGACAGCGACCATGCTGGACACCGCCTTGAAGAATTTTTAGTCGAATGAACTGACCCCGGTCAAAGCTTGGTACTTATTCTATCGGTAACTTTTGCCGAACCACTAAGTCACGGGGACATAAACACACCAATATCAGCGGTTGTCAAGGGGAATAACAGAGAGAGAGACACACACGCGTTTATATATATATATATATATATATATATATATATATATATATTCAGCGAGCTTCTATCAATTTCCGTCTACCAAATCCACTCCCAAGACTTTGATCGGCCCCGAAAGCAATAGCAAAAGAAACTTTCCCAAAATGCCACGCAGTGGGACTGAACCCAGAACCATGTGATTGGGAAGCAGGTGAAATTACTGTTTCCAATTTAGAGGGAAGAGTAAAAATTTGGAGGGGAGGTGACTCGTCGCTGACATCGGTTCTTTTATATGACTACTTCGTTTTACCTCGGAAGGATGAACGAAAAAATTTACCCCGGGATTTGTACTCAGAACATGAGGAGCCAAAATATATAATTGTAACGCAATTATTTTGATTCTCTGATGACTCCGCCAAGCAGCCGCTGTATATTAAGATATAAATCAATTAATTTTAGGGTGGCGCTAAGGCAGAAAAAGTAGAGGGAACAAATATTCGTTTCTACCCTAGGCACAGGGCCCGGAATTTTCGGGGAAGGAGCCAGTCGATTAGATCGACCCCAGTATGCAACTGGTACTTAATTTATCGACCCCGAAAGGATGAACAGCAAAGTCGATCTCGACGGAATTTGAACTCAGAACGTAAAGACAGACGAAATACCGCTGAGTATTTCGCCCTGCGTGCTAACGTTTCTTATTTCGTTATTGCCCACAAGGGGCTAAACATAGAGGGAACAAACAAGAACAGACGAACGGATTAAGTCGATTACATCGACCCCAGTGCGTAACTGGTACTTAATTTATCGACCCCGAAAGGATGAAAGGCAAAGTCGACCTCGGCGGAATTTGAAATCAGAACATAAAGACAGAAGAATTACCGCTAAGCATTTCGCTCGGCGTGCTAACGATTCTGCCAGCTCGCAGCCTTAGAGGGAACAAATATTAGTGGTATTGTGTTATGTCTCCTTAGTTTTTGAGAATGACTTTACCCTTTGTGTACGTGGGCTCGATAAATTAGCGTATTTACTCGTATATAAGTCGCACTATTTCATACATGGTCTTAAATGAAAAAAAAACAAACAGGATACTACTTATGAGCGGGGCAAAGCTAAATCTAAGAAGGAAAAAAATTTCGTACCAAGATTTAACGCTAAACTAAGGGCGCGACTTATTCACGAGTAAACAGGGTAAGTGCTAATTAGAAGTTAAGGTCGATTTAATCGACTGCGCCCTCCAACAAAATTTTGGACCTTCTGCCAATAAATCGATGCGTACGTAGCCATAGTCATAATCATAAAGGCCACTGTGACATATCACGTGACTTAATACATTTCGTCAATAAATTACAGGTAATCTTTCCAGCTTGCTTCTCTGTCCTATTTTGAGTGAACCGACGCTATTAGTTAATGCCTTAGTCAAAACTTACCTTGTTTTTTTTTTGTTTTTTGTTTTCTGTTTCTTTTGCCCTTGCTTATAATTTCCCTACTCCCCTTCAATTACCAATTTAATGGGAATTTTATTTCTTTTTAAATTGGTTTCAGAGCAGGAGAACGTGCCTTTCTTGCTAAAACTAAAAGATTTTGTGAGATACGTAAGTGGTTATTTATAAATTTCATAGCTCCTGTTTACACTATTACTTCCTTTATCTATTTCATCTGAAGACCACTTTCGTTTTTCACATGTTTACTTATTTTTCCTTGGTTTCTTATACATTTTTACTATCACAAAATAATTCCTTTGTTATCTATAACATTCCATTTATAATTATCATGAGAATAGTAGCAACTTCGTAGAATTTTACACGAAGTTTGAGATTTTTTGCGAATAGAAAAATGACAATTTTTACTGTTATTATATTTGGTAAGGAATTAGCAACATACAAAAAGAAAAAAAAAAACAGGTTTACAGTAAGTCGAAACCGAATTGCCAAGTTATCTTTTTCCTAAACTCTACCATTACTCGTGAAGAATTGTGAAACAATTGTCTGTTTCATAGACACAAAGTACTCTTCTCTTCAGATTTATACAAGACAAACGCGATAGTGTTACGTGCGTGTCTTTACTGAGGCAAGGCATTATTTATGAGTTTATGTTTACGGGTTTAACTATTCCCATTAATTTTCTCTGTGCTTCTCATAGCTTCCATGTCTGGCTGGAATCACGAGATTCTATACAATCGTTGTGACATCAAAACTTTTTGGTAAAGCAAAAGACGGAAACCGGTGTTATTCCCAGCCCAGTTTACGGTGTGACATACGTGGACAGACGCTTATAACATTCCATACAAGGTAAAGTAGAGTCAAGGCACATTATTTACATTTTTTTATATTGTTTACATTTGACGGATATTTGTCCTCATCTTGTTTGTTGTTAACACAATGTTTCGGCTGATATACCCTCCAGCCTTCATCAAGTGTCTTGGGGAAATTTCAAACCTGGGTTCTCATTCCTAAGGTATTTTTCGATGTTATTATTATTATTATTATTATTAATATTCAGGTCACTGCCTGGAATCGAACTCGGAATCTTGGGGTTAGTAGCCCGCGCTCTTAAGCACTTCGCCATATGCCCGTAATAATAAGGTAATATTACATATTACTCTGTATTACTTGTTTCATTCATTTGACTGCGGCCATGCTGGAGTACCACCTTTAGTCGAATGAATTGACCCCAGGACTTATTTTTGTAAGCTTAGTACTTATTCTATCGGTATCTCTTTTGCCGAACCGCTAAGTTACGAGTAAGTAAACACACCAACATCAGTTGTCAAGCGATGGTGGGAGGACAAACACCTACACACATACACATATATACATATATATACGACGGGTTTTTTTCAGTTTCCATCTACCAAATCCACTCACAAAACTTTGGTTGGCTCGAGGCTATAGTAGAAGACACTTGCCCAAGGTGCCACCCAGAGGGACTGAACCCGGAACCGTGTGCTTGCTTCCCAACCAAATGGTTCCGGGTTCAGTCCCACTGCGTGGCATCTTAAGCAAGTTTCTTCTGCTATAGCCTCGGGCTGACCGAAGCCTTAATTTCAAATTCTGGCAAAAGGCGAGTAATTTCCGAGGAAAGGTAAGATGATTGCTCCATTGGCACTTATTTTATCGACCCCGAAGGGATAAACGACAGCGTGGACCTCAGCGGGATTTGAACTCAGAATGTGAAGGAGGAAATGCCGCTAATCATTTTTGCCCGACGTTTTAACGATTCTGCAAGCTTCCCGGCTTCGAGGTAACACCACATATTAAAGTAATTTTGTATTTTGCATTTATAAAGGAGATGTTTAATATAAGATTCATTTGTAAAGTAAAGCAAGGCCGCTAGTGTCGGAAACAAACGTTTGCGGGATTTGTTACGGGTCTTTGATATATGAGTTCAATTTACGCCGCGATCAACTTTGATTTTCCTTCTTTCGGGGTCGATAAGCTAAAGTAGCTTTCAAGGACTAAGGTCGATATCATCGATTAAACCCTCCACTCAAAATTATTGGATTTATTCCTAAATTAGGAGCGGTTATCAAACGGCAGCAAAGTAGCAGAATCATTATCACGCCGGACAAAATGCTTAGCGGCATTTCGTCCGGCCTTATGTTCTGAGTTAAAAATTCTGCCGGGGTCGACTTTCATCTTTTCGGGGGCGATAAATAGGATCGATGTGACAGACTTCCCCCTCCCCACAAAATTTCTAGCCTTGTGCCTATATTGTTGTTATTGTTGTAGGACTGCCAGCTGACAGAGTCGTTAGCACGTTGGACAAAATGCTTAGCGGTGTTTTGTCCGCCGCAACGTTCTGAGTTCAAATTTCGCCGAGGTCGACTTTGTCTTTTATCCATTCGGGGTCGATAGATTAAGTACTAATGAAACAGTGGAGTCGCTGTAATAGACTAGGCCCTTCCTCACAAATTTCAGGCCTTGTGCCAATAGTAGAAAGGATTATTATTACAGTTCTGTTACCATTTCTTACCGAGTGTCTTCCTGACACCTAAGGCATTATTGTCACGTGTAGGACGGGTCCGGCTATATCACCCGAGTCCATTATAAAGATCGCCCAGCCTCTTTCCTTTGACTGGGATGGGAC
>NC_142928.1:460432-462932 GCF_046866305.1 Octopus bimaculoides | reverse complement strand
GTTTCGCCCTAAAGATGTCGCTTTCACACGCACAGATACAAACGTACGTCTGCGTTCACGTGTGAAGGTGCGTTGTGTCCTTGAGCGAGACACTTTACTTCACATTGCTCCATTCCACTCAGCTGGCAAAAATGAGTTGTACCTGTATTTCAAAGGGGGCCAGCCTTGTCACATTGTGTGTCATACTGAATCTCCCTGAGAACTACATAAAGGTTACGTACGCGTGTCTGTGGAGTGCTCAGCCACTTGCACGTCAGGTTCACGAGCAGGCTGTTCCGTTGATTGGGTCAGCTGGAACGCTCGTCGTCGTAACCGACGGATTACCTGTATTTTATTATATTTTATTTTATTTTCATTTACGTTGTATGTATGAAGGTTAATATTCTCAATTTGGTCTGCAATCTCTTTGGCATCTGCCGTCTGGCACACAGTGCACTCGTATATGCAATGTCGATTTTGGTGGCGAGAGTGAGCTAATATATATCACGTGATCTGATGTACAACCCCTCTTTGTAATTCAGCGTACTGGGAACTCGTACGATCTTCAGTTGGTGCAAACTTGTCTCGACACAATATCATAATGAACATACTATGTTGAGGAAGCCTCACATGTGTACGATAGGAGAACCCACCATGCGTGCATGTATGTCTTCATATATTTATGTACGTACCTATGACAAAAGGAGGATGAAATTAGTCGAATCAGCAGCCAACCAACAGTTGGTAACGGCAGACCTTACGTCTTTGCTTTGACATCTCTCTAGAAGGAAAGCTAACATAACTCCTGCGACCTCGTTTTGTATCCAATGATGTAGACTAATGCTTTTTGGACGATGCATACGCTGTTTAAAGAATGTGATTGGCCATATGCAAGGCCTTTTTCACTTTAAAAAGCTTCAGGTACAATCATCGCTTGGATTTTAACATTTCTATTCTTAACATCAGAGCCTCTTTCACGCCCTTGATACGCTGCATGGCTGTAGCGCCCCCCACGATCCCCAAAGGGATAAGGGACTTGTCAATATTTATATATGTATGTGTGTGTAAAAATATTCTTTTCTACTCTAGGCACAAGGCCCGAAAGTTTGGGGGAGGTGGGAGCAGTCGATTGGAGTATATATGTGTATTAGATTATTATTTTTTATTATTATTATTATTGTTATTATTACATTATCATCATCATCATCATTATTATTATTATTATTATTATTATTATTATTATCATTATTATTATTATCATTATTATTATTGTTATTATTATTATTAATGTTGGTGCGATCGTTTCAAGATAATTATGTCTGTCTTAAAGCATTACATTCGCTATCGGACTCGCTAAAGTTTGTTCAAGATGTTTATCTAAATGGCAGCAATGGCTAATTTCTGGAAAGTTCCTTCTTTATACACAACCGAAGAGATGTTTGGCATGAGTATTTACTTTCAACAATTCAGGCTCGTACATACATATACAGATATATACATACATATACAGATATATAAATACATATGTATATATATATATATATATATATATATATATATATATATATATATATATATATATATATATATATATATATATATATATATATATATATATATATAAATATATTTATATATATAAATATAAATATATATATATATATAAATATATATATATATATAAATATATATATATATATAAATATATATATATATATAAATATATATATATATATAAATATATATATATATATAAATATATATATATATATATATATATATATATATATATATATATATATATATATATATATATATATATATATATATATATATATATATATATACATATATATATATATATATTGTTGTATTTGGGGATGGTCATATTGCCAGTTTAGCCAATAGATATATATAAATATATATATATATATATATATATATATATATATATATATATATATATATATATATATATATATATATATATACATACACATATATATATATACAGATATATATACATATATATACAGATATATATACAGATATATATATATATATATATATATATATATATATATATATATATATATATATATATATATATATATATATATATATATATATATATATAAGCTGAAACTTTAAAAAAAAAAAATATATATATGTATATATATGTATATATATATATATGTATATATATATATATATGTATATATATATATATATGTATATATATATATATGTATATATATATATATATATATATATATATATATATATATATATATATATATATATATATATATATATATATATATATATATATATATATATATATATATATATATATATATATATATATATATATATATATATATGCATATATATAAATATAAATAAATAAAGGTGGCGTGCTGGCAGAATCGTTAGCACGCCGGGCGAAATGCTCAGCGGTATTTCGTCTGCCGTTACGTTCTGAGTTCAAATTCCGCCGAGGTCGAAATTGCCTTTCATT
>NC_142928.1:445432-455432 GCF_046866305.1 Octopus bimaculoides | reverse complement strand
TAACAGCACCATTTGAGCACAATCGTTTCCAGCTTCGCCTTACTGGCACTTGTGCCGGTGGCATGTGAACAAAACATTGGACTGACTCCTGTGCAGGTGGCACGTAAAAAACACCATTTGAGCGTGGACGTTGCCAGTACCGCCGGACTGGCCCTCGTGCTGGTGGCACGTAAAAAGCACCCACTACACTCTCGGAGTGGTTGGCGTTAGGAAGGGCATCCAGTTGTAGAAACTCTACCAGATCAGATTGGAGGCTGGTGTAGCCATCTGGTAAGCTAGTCAAATCGTCCAGCCCATGATAGCATGGAAAGCAGACGTTAAATGATGATGATGATACATATATATATTTATATGTACATATATATACATACATATACACACACATATATGTATATGTATGAGTGAATGTGTGTGAGTGATTTTTCGTGTGTGACAGTTCGTGGGTTTGTGAATGCGACTGTGTGTTTGTGTGCATGCATGTGCACGCTTCTTTGCCTTGACACCTTGGTGGTTGTAAACAAACGCCATGACACTTGTTGTCATTCAATATCAATGACCTGCAAAAGCATGTTTGGACGTTATGTGGAACATTATGCCTTGTTCAGAAACGTGTGAGGGTTGACGATGGGAAGGACATCTGAGCGCAGAAAATCTGCATCAATAAATTCTGTTTGAACACAATGCAAGCAATGAAAAGCGGACATTAAAATGATATACCGATGATGATGAGGGTGATTGAGAAGCCAGGAAATGTAGCACGAAAATCCAAAAATGAAAGAAAAAAATTAACAACAAATAATAAGAATTAAATTAAAATGAAGTAGAATTAAGAATAAATTCTTTATTTCTTTCACTTCTTGTTGATAACAACACATTCCATAATTTCTCTGCAAAGAATCATTTCTGATATTTTCTGCTGAGGCTGGAATTTGTAATGGTGTTGATAGAGTGCTGTTCAAGTTTTTAAAGAAAAGCCTCTTTTGCATATGAAATATACATACATTCATGCATATACACACACACACGCTCGCTTTCATCATGTATATACATCCATTCATACCTATACACCCATACACACACATACACACATATATATATAATAAACCAGGCATCAAATCTAAGAAGTGTTGATTTAGTAAATATGATGTAGTACAACCAATAAATAAATGAAGTTTCCTTGTATTTTGAAAGTTTCTTGTGTATTAATTATTTCCGTGACTTTATAATAATGTTTTTTAATCATTTCAGCGATTTAATGTAAGCGTCTCGGTGATTTTCAGTTAAGTGTTGAAGATGCGGTTACAAAAGACAAAAAAAAAACAAAAAAAAAACAATGTTTAAAAAGAAATATTTATAAAAAATGAAATAAAATAAAAATAATGATAAAAATATAATGTAAAACGCAACGTTGCAACCATAACTCGCAAAATATGTCTGTCGGTGGTTCTTGAAACTTTTATCATATTTGTCTTTCAGTTATCTTTTTGTTGTTTAATTGTTGTTTCTGTTTTAAATGGTTTCAAAGAGGTCACTCTGAAGACACCATTTTTCAACACTATATTAATTAGAAAATAACCTTATAGTTCATTTACGTTTCATTATCTTTTTAATGTTCTTGTACAACATCCTCAACTCATTCAAACTTTTCCTTGCAATGCTCTAGATAGTAAATCTCTCGTTGAAGTTACCCAACACTCATTAAATGGCGTAAGTTCGGTGATTAATTTCGTCCAATGTTTTATTATCGTCGTTGTTCCTGTTGTTGTTGCACTTCTCTATCATTATTATTGTTATTATTATTGTTATGAAATATATGTATTGATTTGTAAATGAGTTTGGGAACGACGCTTGCAATGTGTGTGGAAGTCATTCATATTCTCTCGTCCATTGTAAGTTAACTATGAAAGATACATCTTTTTAGTCTCATAGTTAACATTTTAAGTGCGGTATATTTTCGTTTTATTGCAGTCCATGTACCACCGAAGAAAAATCTCTGACTGTAACTGAGAGAGTTGAAAACACTGTATATACGAATATCTTTATAGCTGTTGCTGCATTGTATGTCGGAAATTCTGTTTTGTATGTTTTGTATTGAAGATCTATAAAAAAAAAAATACTGACGAAAACATAATATAGCGGCAAAGATGAAAAAGAAAAAAAATTAAGCATCATAATTGTCTCTTTTTTCCTTGTGTGTGTGTGTGTGTGTGTGTGTGTGTGTGTGTGTGTGTGTGTGTGTGTGTGTGTGTGTGTGTGTGTGTGAGTGTGTGTGTGTGTGTGTGCGTGTAGACTATGACTTGTGAGTGATAGAAAAGAACCATCTCGCTCACATCATCAGCTGTGTACTCCACGTCATTAGATGTGTACTTCACGTCATTGGCTGTGTACTCCACGTCATTGGATCACGCATTTGTGTCCTGAATGTGTTTGCACGTGAGTAAAAGCCTTTGACCCGCGAGTGGTATGAAGCATAATCCATTTCTCGAGCATAAGGACTTGGTCTGACTTTGGCTGGTGGCATATACGAGGCTGGACTGTAAGGATTGTAGCTGTAACCGTCCGAGTATCCTTGTGGGGTTCGTGGTGGCTCCACACCACGAGAAAGCGGCAAATTTATTCCTCCTGATAAATTTGGACTTATAACACGTGACAACTGTGCATTACTAGGTTCTTTTTCAAAATAGTCTGAAAATACAAATAAAATAGAATTGCTATAAATAAAAGTACGAGTACGTTAAAAAATAAAGCGACAGAAGCAGTATTAAAAGCAAAATGTAAAATTTATCACCACTTAAAAAGTGGATGCCATCTTAGAACACACAATACTCGAAATTTACTATGTATGGTTTTGTGATGCATATGAACACCGTTGTTTACACCGCTAGCAGGAGAAAATCACGGCCATCCCCGCTACCAAGATCTGCCATGATCACGAGATGTCGACCTTCTGTGGCCTTGTCAATGGTAGCTACCCGACTGCTGTAAATTGCTGTAAGCATACAGCTAGTAATGTGCATAGAATCACAGAGCCCAATCAGTCACTGGTGTCGCTAAAAGCCAGTGAGCTCATCAAAAATTGATTAAAGCAACAAAGGTAGTGTTAATACGGAAAGGTAAAATTTCTTCCCACTTAAAAACACATAAGACTGCAATAATTAATTACTACGAGAGAATTTCACATGTTTCTGTGGAAGGATTTAAAAAGCTTTATTTTAAGATTAAGTTCTATATTTTAAATTATTCACTTTCAAAGGATCCAGAATTGTTACACGATTTATATGAAAAAAAAAATGTTGCTGTTTATTTAGTTAATCGAAAATACAACGGTTCTGTCTCTGCTGGAGCAACATCAAATGATGTAAATAAAGAAATTCTTGAATCGCCTGAAATATAAAATCTTAGGAAACCAGTGTTGATGCGTTTACGTCCCTGTAAAATAGCGGTTCAGTAAAAGAGACCGATAGAATAAGAACCAGACTTTAAAACTAAGTTATACTAGTATTGGTTCATTCGACTAAAAATTCTTCAAGGCGGTGCCCCAGCATGGCCACGGTCCAATGACTGAAACGGGCAAGAGACAAAAGATGAAAGATGTGTTTATTGCAGCAGCTGGGTTTCTTTCTCTTACGTTTTAACATAGTTCAACTTCCGACAAGTGAGTATGGGAAAAACAAAATCGCAATTTTGAAAGAAGCCCCTATAAAATTAGTTTTTATGTACTGAATGACAATGAGGGTTGACCAGAGTAAAGTAGCAGTGAAAGGAATTCATAGGTAAAAAATGGTTGGGAACCAATCACCTAAACCATGAGTGCGAGACAGAATCATATTGACGACATAGTCTCGATTCGAAGAGTATTGTCACCGTTGTCCCTCTGCTTTGCAATCAATAACAGATTAAGAACAACAACGTAATGAATATATTCTCATTATGTATATATTGACATCAATTATAATAATCAACTGTCACGCAATTAACTCAAGCGAAACAAGATACGCCCAGTAGGACAAACACACAATGAGATAATTTTGTCTTTCGTTACATGTATAATTAGAATATATACCTTTATCTTCTTTGAATAATTTTAAGGAGAGAGAACTTGGTCTGTGATGATTTCGTTTCCTGTTCCCTGTTGTTATATTGTTCAACACTTCAACAACTCTGAAAAAGCAATATATTTATCATAATTATAATTTTAATAATATGCTTGACTCTTGCTTTGTATTTGTACAAGTTGACTCCAAGTCTTACCCAGAGACTTCAAGAGACAACAAGTTAGAATTTCATGTTGGTGTTATGCCTAGGGTGTCATATTTTTGTTTTTGCACAAAGTATTGTTCTAGAGAAAATCATAAGTTTGTTTTAAAATTTGAGATTGCATTGACAGTATTTTACGTAGGATATGGTCAGTTCCCATGTGCACTATCTTTTGAATTTCTGCCATTTTGGGGGTTTCCTGGTATCTGAGCTAGGTAGGATTCAGCCCCTTTTGCTATCATTCCTATTATTATTATTATTGAGTGAGAGAGCAGTGCATGCCATCAAAGTGACACTGGAGTACAAATATACGAGACCTAGTATACCGACCATGACTACCCGTCTGATGAGTATGCCACGCACATACATCACAACCATATGTGTCAAGATAAACAGCACATGACCTTGTAGATGGGGCCCAATTAGAATTTTCTTCAGATACAGTAGCCCATCCCTCTGAAAAGGTCCCTGAATAAGGGTTGTTTAAGGATGTTGAACGAAATATCCATGTTTCCGGAAATGAATTATTCAAACTCCAAAGAATTCCTCTCAAAACATGGCATGATGCTCCCCCACTACTCCTACTTGTGATCAGAGATGCACATATCGTCAGCCACTAAGGGACATGCTCAACTGGGTAAGGCCAAATAAATGACAAAAAGAATCTGTGGTATTGAGCAGAATATTTACTGTAGCCCATCTTTTTGTTGTTGTTGTTGATGTTGTTATTGTTATTATTATAAAGACAGCGAGCTGGCAGAATCGTTAGCACGCCGGGTGAAATGCTTAGCGGTATTTTTCTGTCGCCACGTTCCGAGTTCAAATTCCGCCGAGGTCGTCTGTTTACCTATCCATCTATATAGTCAACACGCTCGCGCGCACACCCACATACATATATATGTGTATTATATTTTTTTTATTTGTTTCAGTTATGACTGCAGCCATGCTGGGGCACCACTTTGAAGAATTTTTACTCCAGTGAATCGACACCAATACTAATTTATTTTAAAGCCTGGTACTTCTATCGGTCCTTTCTGTTGCCGACCGCTAAGTTAAACGGTAGTTGAGAACATACACACACACACACATATACACGAGGTGCTGAAAAGTTCCTGGCTTTAGGTAAAAGAAAATACAGGAGGATCTGTTAATTATGATTTTATTCAACATATTCTCCTCTCAGATTCGCACACTTATTGCAGTGGTCCTTCAGTCTTTCTAAGCCCTGTAAAAGAACTCGAAATGTTGGGCCTCCAACCAGGCCTTTCACGATACCCTTAAAGCCAGGAACTTTTCAGCACCCGCTTCGTATATAATGAGCTTCTTTAAGTTTCCGTCTGCTAAATCCACTCACAAGGCTTTGGGCGGCCCAAGGTTAGAGTAGAAGACACTTGCCCAAGGTGCAACGCAGTGGGACTGAACCCGGAACCATGTGGTTGGGAAACGAGCTTCTTACCGCACAACCACGTCTGCACTTATATGTATGTATGCATGCAACATATATGTAAGAGAAAGAGGATGACTGATAGAACAAGCAACAAAAGTAGGTAGATAGACAGACAGGTAAATGGATGTGTAGGTAGGTAGGTAGATAGATAGGTAGATAGGTAAGATAGATGAAATAGCTTGATAGAGAGAGAAGGGAAGAAAGAGAAAGATTAGTTTTACCAAATACACAAATACGCCTCTTAACACATATTTTCATATTTTACTCCTAAAAAATGTCGATAGTCATTTCAATAAATACTTACGAGTCGTTTGGGTCACAGTCTCGGAATCCTTTAGCAAATGGGTTGCTGGCAATTTTTAATTGGGTTATCTGTCAAAGAACAAATGTATTAGTTTACATCATCTATCAATAACAAAATTTTTATAAATTGCAGCATGGAAAGTGTTTATAAGTCATTTAAAAACACGCAAAAACCGTTAGATTCGCTTCAATATTTAAATTTAATTTGTCAAAATATTTTCGTCGCTTTGAGACCGTGACCTGTTCACTGACAAAATTCCGAGCACAAAATTCTGACAGTGGACAGGTCGCGGTTTCAAAGCAACGAAAATCCACAGCCACCGAGACATACGACTAAAAGCCAACTTGGAGTCTTTTGGTTCTTACCCGATGGTTTTGGTAGGCAGTTACAGCCATGAACTTGGTCTCAGGAAATATAAACGCTCTGAAATTCTGTGTCTCGGGATATTTGTTTTCGTCTTTCTTGGGGTCTTCATATATCACGTGAAAACGAGGCTGGTATTTTTGCATTGAATTCAAAATTATCTAGAACAGAAAAATTACCACAATGAAAAACACGTAAAAATATATAATATATGTATATAATATATAATATATAATATATGTATATAATATATAATATATAATATATAATATATGTATATATAATATAATATATAATATATAATATATAATATATAATATATGTATATAATATATAATATATAATATATAATATATGTATATATAATATCTACGTATATATATAAGTGTGTGTATGCGTAGATATATCTCAGGGTAGCAAAAAAATTTTAGAAATTCTCTTTGTTACCAGTGGTCCAACGAGAAGAAAAAATTAGTCAATAGACTATATATTATTCATTTAAATACAGTGTACATTTAAACACATCAGAGATGTCCATAATAGGACATCTAACCCGCTAGAAGAAGCAGTCAAAACTCCACACCACAATTAGGGATAATTTCGAAAGGGAATGAAAAATAAATAGATGGTAAATGTTTTTATTTATCATTCCCTTTCGAAATTAACCCTAATTGTGGTGTGGAGTTTTGACTGCTCCTCCTAGCAGGTTAGATGTCCTATTATGGACATCTCTGATGTGTTTAAATGTACACTGTATATATATATATATATATATATATATATATATATATATATATATATATATATATATATATATATATATATATATATATATATATATATATCTTTTACTCTTTTACTCTTTTACTTGTTTCAGTCATTTGACTGTGGCCATGCTGGAGTATCGTCTTTAGTCGAGCAAATCGACCCTGGGACTTATTCTTTGTAAGCCTAGTACTTATTCTATCGGTAGTAGAAGACATTTGCCCAAGGTGCCACGCAGTGGGACTGAACCCGGAACCATGTGGTTTGTAAGCTAGCTACTTACCACAGCCACTCCTCTTCGAAACGCCGGTGTTAAAACGGGAGTAGCTGATGAAGGAAAATGTTCTCTATGTGGCTTGTGTGTTTTCTGTACTCTGGTTATTATTATTTCTTGTCTACGTTTTGTTTGCAATGTCCTGTACCCAGATATGCACCTATATATACAGGTAGACGTAGGTATGCACATACCTATACGTATATATGCATATACTCATTTATTATTTGTTTATATATATATATATATATATATATATATATATATATATATATATATATATATATATATATATATATATATATATATATATATACATATATACTTATAGTATATATGTGCTTACATGCGTGTATATATGTATGTGTGTATGTGTTTGTGTGCGTGTGCGAAAATGTCAGTTCTCAGTGGTTGACTAATAGAAAGAAGTCCAGGAATGTAAAGACAAGACTCTCAAAATATGGATATCTCTCTACAGGGAATTGAAGAAGGCGTTGTTACACTGAAACCTTTTAACGTTTGAGAATTAAAACAATTACGCTATTTGAACCAACCTTCTTCTTACAAGATGATTTGTTTCATACAAGTCGTAAAAACTAGACAAATTCTTTAGACATTCTCACATGAAGAAAAATTACTTGAAATGGCTTGAAATAAATTAGTATGTGACTTTTACTACACAAATACATACACATTCGCGAACACACAGATGCCCACGAACACACAGGCACAGAAACACACATCATAAGATTAATTAAATTCGTTTTCCGCACGTCTTTTCCCATGGCATACAAACCAGAACAGACTTATCAGCGTGTTCTCGAATTAGATACGGGTATCACTCATATAGCGACAACAAAGGAATATTGAATTTTTTTGCCTAAATATATAAGTCTCATTCGTTCTGGGTGTTGCTGTTGATGATATTATTATTATTATTATTATTATTATTATTATTATTATTATTATTTTCATTATCATCTTCTTTCAAGCCTATTTCCATTTCTTGTCGAGTATCTTCCTGACACCTAGGACAGAGAAACGAACTGTATACATTGGTAAGACTATTAAAATAAACACGTCAGATTTATCGTATGACTTTGTAAATGAACAATCTGGTGTGTTTATTTTAATAGCCTTACCAATGTATACAGTTCGTTTCTCTGCCCTAGGTGTCAGGAAGACACTCGGCAAGAAATGGAAACAGAATCAAAAGAAGATGATAATGAAAATAATAACATCATATTATTGTTATAATAATAATAATAATAATAATAATAATAATAATAATAATAATAATAATAATAATAATAACAACAACAACAATTACTATTATTATTATTATTATTATTATTATTATTATTATTATTATTATTGAGCGAGAGAGTAGCGCATGTCATCAATGTGACAATGGGGTAAAAATATACCCATCATGACTACCCGTCTGGTAAGGGTACATCAGGCACATGCA
This sequence comes from Octopus bimaculoides, assembly GCF_046866305.1. Classification (NCBI taxonomy): domain Eukaryota; kingdom Metazoa; phylum Mollusca; class Cephalopoda; order Octopoda; family Octopodidae; genus Octopus; species Octopus bimaculoides. The sequence goes on along the minus strand of NC_142928.1, from coordinate 446,551 downwards.
TCGCGCGACATGGTGACCTCATATCAAGATAAACAGCGCATGACCTCGCGGGTGGGGGTCCAGTTAGAATTTTCTTCAGGTAGAGTAGCCATCCCGTTCAAAAGGTCTCTGAATAAGGTTTGATTAAGGATGATGAACAAAACATCCATTTTTCCAGAGGTGGATTATTCAAACCCCAAAGAATTCCTCTCAACACATGGCTGCGATGTGGTCAGACATGCGCACATCGTCAGCCACTAAGGGACATGCTCGACTGGTTGAGGTCAAACAACTGACAAGCAAATTCGTGGTATTGAGCAGAATTATTATCATTATTATTACTATTTGAATGTGGGGAGGAGCAACAGTACAGTTTCCTTGGTTCAACTCTGTATCAGGGAACAAAAAAGATTTGCTAGAAACAGTAGCGAAATCTCCCTCAAGATCATACGAAGTAAAAATGTTATATTAGATAATGTAGCCTATGATGACCTTAAAAACAAGATGGTCACGTTTGGAATGCCTTTGAACATAAGTTTGCATGATAAAGATTGATCTGGGGCTAAAACAACAACACCATGTACAGAATACAGTTTCCACGCGGTCATTAAATCTACTAGAAACAGCAGCTAGATTCCTTTTCAATAACATCCCCATCATCTTAAAAAAACAAAAAAAAAAGCACTTTAGTCCAAGATACACCCCCATAAAGCGACCCCGAAAGGATGAAAAACGAAGTCGGCGGAATTTGAACCCAGGACGTAAAGACGGGCGAAATGCCGCAAAGCATTTTTGCCCGATGTGCTAACGATTCTGCCTTAATAAAGATGATGATGATAATGACGATGACGATGACGATGACGATGACGATGATGATGATGGTGATGATGATGGAGGTGGTGGTGATGGTGGTGGTGGTGGCTGAGGTAATCATATAACACCAGTTGGTTCAAATACCAGCTCAAATCTTGACCGTGTGTTTATAAATTCATAATCGCTGAACAGGTCATTTTTATGCCCTTTGATTGTGAAAAGAAAATGCTAAGCTTTTTGAGAGAGTTTTTTCTACGGTAGTCTAGCGCCCTATCCAATGGACGAGTTATCATTCATCACCAACAACTTTCTGAATTCCTTCCTCTC
>NC_142928.1:420432-442932 GCF_046866305.1 Octopus bimaculoides | reverse complement strand
CACAGGTGATTGTTGCGGCGGCCGCTCCAAGCGAACCGATAGTCTGTTTCGCGCGCTTTTATATTTTCTGTTTCAAAAGTTGTTCAACACGCACTGTATCATAGATATTTTGAGGGTACATACCCAGCGTTCTATTGCACAACATAGCTATAGGGTTGGATGCGCGGTTAAGAAGCTCGTTTAGCAAACTCGTGGTTTTGAGTTCGGTCCTACTGCACAGCAGTTTTGGTAAATGTTGTCTACCATAGTGCCGGACCAAGAAATGCCTTGTGAGTGTCATTGGTAGACGGAAACTGTGTGGAGGTCCGTATGTGTGTGTGTGTGTGTGTGTGTGTGTGTGTGTGTGTATGCGTGCGCGTGTGTCTAATGTATTTATGTATGCATGTATGTATGTATGTAGGTATTTGTGTTTGTTTCCCAAAACAGAAGAGAAAAAACGAAGAAAGAAAAAAATTAGAAAATGGATAAAAAGAAAGAATGGCTTAGTAAATATGTGAAATGGAAGATATAGAGATGGATGACAGAAAGAAAGAGAAGAGAGAGAAAAGAAACAGAGAGAGAGAGAGAGGGAGAGAGAGAGAGAGAGAGAGAGAGAGAGAGAGTCAAGGAGAGAGGGGAAGAGTAGTGGATTAATGAAGTGGGGTATAAAGAAGTTTGGACACGCGCGTGTTGTTAAATAATTTAGGCAAAAAGCAAGCATAACACGCCAAGTGGTAGAGTTTAACGTCTGATAGAAAATAGGTTTGACAGCAGACTAGTGATATTAGCCTATTGCGTTGCTATATGATACCTGCGCGTGCGTGTGTGTGTGTGTGTGTGTGTCTCTCTTTCACACACACACACTTATACATACATGTACATATATATATACATATACAGATGCATACATGTAAATACAAACACATATATACATACACATACATGTGTATACATACATATATACACACATGCATTCATACATGTATATTCATACATATATATACATATACATATATATACATACATGTATATACATATACATGTATATACATATATATTTATATACATACACGTGTATACATACATATATACATACATACGTACATATTCATACATATACAAACATACATACATGCATATATGTATGTATATATATATATACATATATATATATATATATATATATATATATATATATATATATATATATTATATATATATATGAGTGTGTGTGTGTGTGTGTGTGTGTGTGTGTGTGTTATCTGGGAGTCTACTCCCCTGAGAGGAGATGTGAGAGATATACAGTGCTATACATGTGGAAAATAATGGAGGGTCTGACTCCAAATATCGGAATTGAAATCTACAACAATCCCCGAACTGGACGGCACTGCACAGTACCAAAGGTCCCATCTTCTCCATCGAGGATACGAACCCAATACTGTTATAGCTTGGGATTCAAGGGACCACAACTTTTTAATGCCCTACCACAGAACGTCCGAGGTCTGCCAGGTGTAGACATGGAAGTCTTCAAAAAATGTCAAGATGAACCCACATCGCGGCAGGAGGCACAATGAAGAACGGTAACGTCCAACTCGCTACCTCACCAGAAGCAATACTGGAAAAATCCCCGGATGCAATAAAGGCGGTGCACCAGCATGGCCTCAGCCTCTGGCTGAAACCCATAAAACATAAAGCACACATCCACACTTATATATATATAAGCAAAAACACCCGTTCTAAAATCCCTCTAAGAGATCAACGCAGTAGTTGTACTGACAAGTAATATTCGTCGCAACTTCAACATGGCTGTCCGTTCGAACGAACTCTATTGCGATTTTTTAACCCCAAGAGGACATCTCCAGCAGCTGGCTAACGATGCAGAGCTGCACGAAACTAGGACTGGTCTACTTGCTAGAAATTGGTATGGGGTTCACTCCCCTGCTCGCAATTTATCGGATGCAGTTTTGCATCGTTAACTAGCTAGAGGAGATGTCCTCTCGGGGTTAAAAAATCGCAGTAGAGTCCGTTCGAATGAAGAGGGATGTCGAAGTGGCTACGAATTCGAACGTGTGTGTGTGCACGCGCGTAAATATACACAGACACACACACATCGATACATATAAAATCGCACAGAGGAATACACGTCTACATAAGTGGGTGAGTGTGTGTTGCTAAATAGATTATGTGGATGTGTGTGTAAGTGAGAAGGTAAAAGATATATAGAAAAACGAGGTTAAATAGAGAGAGTGCTATCACTAATATTTTAATGGCTCCGAAGAAACTTTAAGCTGTTGCACACTGACTCGGCTCTGAGAGCACTGCTTCTCACAGCAGAAACAGCTGTAAGCTTATCAAGGTGAGTACATGACGCATCTTCTTTTTATTAATCAATTAAGTTTGAAATTTTAGGGGATCACACCTACCCCAGTGTTTCACTGGTACTTAATTTATCGTCCTCGAAAGGATGAAAAGCAACGTCGTCCTCGACGGAATTTGAACACGGAAGTAATTAGTAACGAGCGAAATAGGGCTAAGCATCCTGCTTGGCATGCTAGCGTTTCTGCCAGCTCGCCGCCTTAATAATAATAATAATAATAATAATAATAATAATAATAATAATAATAATAATAATAATAAGAAGAAGAAGAAGAAGAAGAAGAAGAAGAAGAAGAAGAAAAAAAGAAGAAGAAGAAGAAGAAGAAGAAGAAGAAGAAGAAGAAGAAGAAGAAGAAGAAGAACATGCAGTTGTGGCGATTATGTACCTCCCTTGATGTCAATTTGATAAAATGATTGGCTGTCATGGCGGTGATGATGATGATGATGTACGTACCTATGTACATCATGGTATGTATGTGTTTCACTGGTACTTAGTTTATCAACACTGAAAGGATGAACAATAAAGTCGACCTTTGCGGATTTTGAACTCACAACGTGAAGACGGACGAAATGCCGCGAAACATATTACCCGACGTGCTTAACGACCCAGCCAGCTCGCTGCCTTTATTAATTAATTAGTTAATATTATTAACAGTAATCCCTCACTATATCGCAGTTCTCCTATCGCGGTTCTCCTATCGCAGGGGGTTTGGGAATTTTGACACATAATAACCGCAATAGTCGTACACAGATATACATATATATATATATATACATATATATATATATATATATACATATATATATATATACATATATATATATATACATACATATATAATTGGCCAACATTCTGACTACCTTGTTGTTTTCAATATACAATATCTGTACATCACTTCAAAAACTCTCTAAACACACACACACACACATGTATGTATGTATGTATGTATGTATGTATGTATTTGTGCGTCTGTGTTTGTCTCCCCACCATCACTCGACAACCGATGTTGGTGAGTCTACGTCCCCGTAAACTAGCAGTTCGGCAAAAGGGACTAATAGAATAAGTACTAGGCTTACAAAGAACAAGTCCGTCCTGGAGGCGGGGGGCGATTTGTTCGATTAAAGGCGTTGTTCCAGCATGGCCGCAGTCAAAATGACTGAAACTAATAAAGAAATAAAAGAATTAAAAAAATAATAAACTTTGTTTTGCATTTCGGTTTAAAATTTCTTCGAGAGATTCCTCTGCGAGAACTTGGTTATTGCCATAGGGTTGTTTCTACGTACAGCTCATCTAAATCCTCGCATTAAAACCTGTTTAGGAGGGGAATGATAACCGAGCCTTGCTGAACACCTCACCTGCGAAATTCTACGTTGAGCTTGCCGCTAACTCTTACCTTGCTGCTAACTCTTACCTTGCTGCTAACTCTTACCTTGCTGACACATTCTTTGGGTAGGATTTGCAAGGTTCGCATAAACCATTCCTCTACAGTCATATGTGTGTGAGTGAGTGCGTTTAATATATATATATATATATATATACATTTTTAGCACAAGTAACAAAGTGACTGACGATCCGAGAGTTTCGTGCGTTGGCACTTACCAAATTATATCTCATATTTTGAGTTCTTTTTTTCCTATATGCACTGATGTGTGTGTGTACATACGCACACACATAATTAAACATAATTATATATATATATATATACATAAGTATATGTGTGTGTGTGTGTGTGTGTGTGTGTGTATGTATGACACATCGGGTAACACAGAAAGAGAGTCAAAGTAAATGAGAAGCTGGAGGTGCGGGTGGCGTCAAGAAGCCACGAGAGCAGTTACCAACGCCCCCCTCTCCTTCACTACTTAAATCGTTTGCTGTCAAAAGATATCTCGCTGTTATTTTGGGGAGCAATTTTTTTTTTGTTTATGTGATTTTTATTTTATTATTTTTAGAAATCTGTTGCTCAAAAAGAAATAGAATTCTCACGTATATACAACAAATATATACACATACGCACACAAAAAACCCCCCACCAACATCTTCATATATACACGTACATGTGTATATTTACGCACGTACCCCCACCTATCATAGATACACGTGCATGGCCACAAATGTAAGGAATTTGGGAGGGGTGCTTGGGTTTTACCAAACGCAGGCTAGAATTGTTTACATTTATTTCAAACAAACAGTCCGACGAAGATAACGAAGATAACCGAATTGTCTTATGAAGATGGAGGAAAAGAAAAGAGAGCAGAAAAAAAAAACATGGGGACTTTATTAGTATTATTAATACCATCACCGCCACCGCCGCCATAATCGCACAAAGAAACAACAACGAAAAGGTGGGGGGGGGATTTTATTTCACAAGATATATGTATAAAACAAAGCGGTCCTAAAAGAGAAAGGGAGACAGAGCGAAAGAGGGTAACCCCAACGCCAACAGCCCTTAATATCTTCCCAGGGATTGCGGTACTGTTTACAGACAATCGTCATAAAATTCGTTCTATTATAAAGCTTGTAACTCCCTCGATAACAACTCGATGAATCCCACCACCCGTTTCACCCTGGACATTTTAACCTTCTGTCGAACCTTCGACAAGATTTTCTCCCAAGATGTCGTTCGTCCTCTGTAATGTTTAATGCATTAGAACATCTTTCTTCCCGCTCTCTTTGTGATGCTTAGTGGGTGGGTAGCGAACGGTTAACGGGTGGTTAACTGGTAATAAACTCTTGTATGTTTGTAAAAAAAAAGGTAAGTGTAATATAAACAAACAAATATATATATATATATAACGTGAGAGAGTTAGGGGTTGGGGGTTCAACCCACTAAGGGATAGTATCTATCCAGTATACTGCTGGGAGGGTACCCAATTGTTGCTACACTAGTGCTATACTAAGTGCAATCAAAGGGAGCGGGTAAAAGTGGAGGTTTTACCCCAAATTTGTATAACAATTAGAAAATGGAGGATAATATGCTGAACCCAACTACTTGCAGACGGTGTATCCCGTTGAATTCATTAATTTAATTCATAGCAAAAGTGACAAAAAAATAAAGAAAAAGAAAGAAAGAACCAAAGCACAGGTGTCCATGGCAGACTATGTTATTTTGCCAACCTGGTTTACATATAGAAGTACAAAGTACATAAGGAATTAGAGGATGAACAGAAGTTTAATCTTACAGCTGTTTCGGCCTAGTTTTAGCAAGCCCCATTCTATCCGAATATTCCTTTCCGGAGTGATTATCGGATGACATTTTGAAATGGGGTTACATGCCCGAACCGCTAGGCCTCTTCAGAGATTCACAAAGGGTTTCATATAAATGTAGAGCAAGAGGTAAAAACAGAGGTGTGGTAGAGACCAGAAGAAAAACAACAGCAAAAATAAGATAGAAATAAAAATAAAAAATAGAATTAAAATCAAAATAAAAATAAAAATAAGGGTACAGCAGAAAAAAAATAATAGTAACAATAATAAAGAATACATAAATGAAAAATTAAGGTATAGCATGTGGGACATGCAAAAATAAAAAAAAGATATATGTCAAAAAACCCTTAAAAATACAAGGCACACAAAGAGCCTCAGCGGAATTTGAACTCAGAACGCAAAGACGTACGAAATATAACTAAGCATTTCGCCCGACGTGCTAAAGTTTCTGCCAGCTCACCGCCTTCCATCATCTATAACATTCTCAATGATAAGATGTATCCCGATGCAAGACTTCGGTTACCTTGTATGTATGTACATATTGTGGCCTGTGACTTGGAATATATATCAAGATAAACTAATACGTGCAACGCTGAGCACTCCACAGACACGCATACAATTAACGTAGCTCTCAGAGAGATTCAGCGTGACACAAACTGTGAAGAAGCTGGTCCTTTGAAATACAGGTGCGACGCATTTTTTCCACCTGCAAAATAAAGTGGCTTACTCAAGAACACGACACGCGTCGGGAATCGAACTTAAGACCTTACAGTTGTGAGCCGAATTCCCCTATCCACTGAAATAAGTTTACTTGTGTATAAAGCGAATAATTAGCTTATCAATCGCCGCGCGCACACACACATATGGACCCAAATAATAATGCTGGAGCATCGCCTTTAGTCGAGCAAGTCGACCCCAGGACTTATTCTTTGGAAGCCTAGTACTTATTCTATCGGTCTCTTTTGCCGAACCGCTAAGTTACGGGGACGTAAACACACCAGCATCGGTTGTCAAGCGATGTTGGGGACACACACACATACATACATATATATATATACGAAGGGCTTCTTTCAGTTTCCGTCTACCAAATCCACTCACAAGGCTTTGGTCGGCCCGAGGCTATAGTAGAAGACATTTGCCCAAGGTGTCATCCAGTGGGACTGAACCCGGAACCATGTGGTTGGTAAGCAAGCTACTTGCCATACAACCACTCCTGCGCCTATATATATATATATATATATATATATATATATATATATATATATATATATATATATATATATATATATATATATATATATATATATATATATATATATATATATGTATGTATATGTATGTAAGCATATATGTATGCATGTATATGTTTATATGCATATATGTGTGTGTTTGTGCGCATTGGAATGTATGTATTCTGCATATTCATGTGTGTGTACATATGTGCTTGTATCTCCGTCTCCTTGTGTGTGCGTATTTGTGTCTATGTGTACGTGTTTATGTGACTATGTACGTACACTTGTATGGATGTGTGGATGTGTGTCTCCACATGTGTCCATACGTATGTGTGAAGTATGCGTATGCATGTGTGAAGTATGCATATGTATATATGGTTATGTGTTTCAATCTTCTTTTGTGCATGCATGTATGTATATGTGTATGTGTGTGCTTGTCTGTTCGTATCACCTATTCACCTATCTATCTACTTATCTCACAGTTTACTTGTTCCATTTACCTCCATTGTGTGTGCATATATATATATATATATATATATATATATATATATATATATATATAAAGATATATATATGTTTATATATACATATATATATATATATATATATATATATATATATATATATATATACATGTACTTATACTTATATATGCATATAAATATATGCATATATTTATGTGTGTGTGTGTGTGTCCACATAACAGCTGACTAACAAATCTACCTGTGTATGTATTATAAACTCTGGGTATCGGGATAACACTGCCTCCTATATTTTACTCCTATTTCATACTCAGTTCACAACCAAGCACACTCACACACGCATAATACACCAAGGAGTGGCAGGTTATCATAATACTCTTTTCCTCCGGATATAATATTGACCAGGTACGAACCACCAGAAGATTCGTTCCCGTTACACTATATCGGGTTAGAAGGGCAAATAATTGTATTATTTATTTAACGCCAGAAGAATGTATTATGAAAATATATAATGAATCTACTTCCGGATGGACCCGTAAGCGTGACCTGACACTGTGATTTAGTAGAAATATCTTTTCATTGCGATAACTGCCGACAGCGGGATGTCAGCGAGATGTCAGGTCACATTAATATATTGGATTGGCAAGAAAGTAATTTCGGCTTTTTTGAGTGTAAAATAAAAAGTCATTTTTTTTTTTATTCGTACACAGAATGAACTTTTAATCAATTCTATATTTTCCATTTTGTTCGATGACCTTTTGCCATCTTTCTGGCAACTTCAGGACTCTGCGTTCGTAGAACTTCTCGTCCGCATCGGCCAAAAACTGAAGCGAGTGCGATTTCAGATCATCACCATTATTGAAAGTTTTACCATCCAAAGAACTTTGCAAACTTCGAAATAAATGGTAATAAATGGTGCAAGTTCAGGGTTATATGGTGGATGTGACATCACTTCCCAACCAAGTTCCAATAGTTTTTCACGAGTTAGCAAAGACATGTGTAGTCAAGCGTTGTCATGGTGGAACACGATTCCTTTATGATTTGCTAATTCTGACCGTTTTTCTTTGATTGCTTTCTCCAGTTTCATTAGTTGTTGACAGTAAATACCTGAATTGATTGTTTAGTTCCTTGGAAGTAGCTGAAAATACACAACACCTTTGTAATCCCTCCAAATTGACAGCATGACCTTTTTTGAGTGCAATTCAGCTTTCGATGTGGTTTGTGCTGGTTCATTACGCTTGGACTATGACCGTCTCCGATTGATGTTATGGTAGACAATCCATTTTTCGTCACCACTGCTGATTCGTTTCAAAAGAAGGTCGATTTCATTGCGTTTGAGATGCATATCGCAAATACTGATTCGTTGTGTTAAGTGAATTTCTTTCAATTTATGTGGAACCCAAATAGTGAGCTTCTTAACGAGTCCAAATCATTTTAAGTTATTTTCAATCGTTGTGTGTGAGACATTTAACCTCTCTGCAATCTCTCGCACAGTTATATGACAATCAGATTCAATTATGGCTTTGATTCGGTCATCATCAACTTAAGTAGGTCGACTAGAATGTTGAACATCTTTGCGTGAAAAATCTCCAGAACGGAATTTTTAAAAACCATTTTTGACGTGTGCGTTCTGTTAAGCAATCAACACCATAAACTTCACATATCACTTTGTGAACCTCTGCAGCTTTCTAATAAAAGAAGCAAAATATAACGAAAGTATTCGTTTTTGCATTCCATGTTAAAATTGACATTGAATCAACAGCTGTATGTTAAACAAAATTACGCGCAATTTGCTTCCAAAGTAAGCTAAAAGTAACGGCTATCAAATGTCAAAAGGACTCGCTGCAGGCCTTTATTTGTTGCTATTGTTTTCAGTGGAGTAGCCAGATTGTGTGCCTCCCAGTCCTTGTGTTCGCTAACCCCACCACCATCCTGCTAACACAGGTTTATACAGCAGACGCCAGAATGCTGCCCGAGACCCGGGGCTCAAAACGTCATCCGGAGCCGACCGACCCCACCATCCCTAGACAAGTAATTTTAGGAGTAAGGATTAATCGATTACATCAACCCGAGTATTTGACTGGTACTTTATTTTATTGAACTCCTGTGGTATTTGAACGCACAGAACCGGAAGAAATGCCGATAAGCATTTTCTCCGGCGCGTTAACGATTCGGAAAATACAGTAATTAGTAATATCAAATAATTATCAGTCCCTAAATAAGTGAGTAAAAGGGTTGACGTAACCCTTGTACATTACCGCCTCGAGTCTTCGGACTCACTGAGCCGGTTAACTTGTGACTGAGGAGATAACATTTCCCCAGAACGGGACGATAGTCCTTTGAAGGGTTACTCACTTGCCGCTGAGTAGACTGGAGCAATGTGAAATGAAGTGGTTTGCTCAAGAGCACAATGCGTCGCCCGGTCCGGGAAATCGAAACCATGATCTTTACAACCGTGCGTGCTATACCCTAACCACTAAGCCACGCGCCTTCACATGAATGTTTTGGGATAATTATCTAACGTAAACGTTATGTTATAATATATTAAAAAGTTAGTTAAATAACATTTCATCAGAAGTCTCAGCTGGGTAGGATATTGCGTTACTCAACGTAAAACATAACATAATGAAACAAATTGGTGTCGGTCCAAATGTCGCTGGAACCACCAAATTTACAAAACAGTTCGAGTATTAACCGAAGACGTTGGCATTAGCATCATTAAAAATATCAATGGCTGTAAAAAAAGAAGAGTTAAGCGTGGAAATGATTTAAAAATACAGAAAGAAAGAATGTAAAATCAAGGAAAGGTTTGCCATTTAGATATGAATCTAATTTTTTTTTAAACCACACAAATAATAATAAAAAGAGTATCGCGGTAGAGAGTACAGAGTACGGAGTACATATGGAAAAAGAGCATGAACTTCGGTAAAAGGAAAACAAATGGCATAAAAATGGTAAGATTAAGAATTCTTGAAAGATAATTGAAGAAAAACAAAATGTCCGTCACAGTAAATAATGGTTTTATTGTGAATTGATCTAGAGACTATTCTAGAAACATAGAAACTCTTTTGCGAAAATGTTCATAAACCAAATGACCCAATGAAGAACTAATTATAAAGATGGATTGCTTTTATTTTGTGTGTGTGTGTGTGTGTGTGTGTGTGTGTGTGTGTGTGTGTGTGTGTGTGTGTGTGTGTGTGTGTGTGTTTAATAAAAAAAATGCAGTGTGTAAACAAGACAGAAATTGAGGTGAGAGAGAGGTCATACGAAGAAACGTAAACTTTAAGGCATACTTATACAAGTGTCCCCCCACCCCGACGACTTTGTTTCCTCATAACATCCAGAAAAATGAATAATTTTTAATGGAATTCTCTACAAATAAGCATGTAGATTCTGATTATATCGGAATTGTGATGGAAAAAAATTCTGTGAATGGGCAGAGGAGTTTCAGAAAATTCACATGTGTCGGTTTTGTTTCCTCATAACTTTCAGAAAAATGGGTATTTTTTAATGAAATATTCCACAAATACTTTTCAGGGTGAGTAAGTTGCGAATATTTTGGAATTTGATGCGAAAAGTAAAATGGTGAGCATGAAAACATTCATTCCGAAACACATCAGAATTTTTACAGAAATTTCAAGTTTCATTTTGTAGAAATATCTGATATGAGTCAGTATGTATGTGTGCGAGCCCACAAATTTTTCTTTATGCTAAATTCCGATATAATCGGAATCTGCAACATCTAAAGCGTATTTGAAGTGAATTTCATTAAAAAATATCCATTTTTCTGTGAGTTATGAGGAAACAAATCGGAGGAGGTAGAATTGTGTAGTTATGCCAACTTTAAGATATACGAAAATTATAGAATACTGAATGTCTACTTAAAACAATATACGAAATGAAACAAATATATTTTTTTTTTAATGCAGTTACTCTACCTGCACGAGACATCAGTCAAATCTACCCTACCTTCCAAATCAGAGTCTACCTTCTTTAAAAAAGAAAAGGACAAATTGTAAATCGAACGTGGTCGATGCCAGCCCAACCCCTCAACCCCCACTGCCCCCGTATATATAAAGCATATACTCGGGCCGACCAAAGCCTTGTGAGTGGATTTGGTAGACGGAAACTGAAAGAAACCCGTCGTATATATGTATGTATATATATGGTTGTAGTGGTTAAGAGCGCGAGCTACTAACCCCAAGATTTCGAGTTCGATTCCAAGCAGTGACCTGAATAATAAATAATAATAACATCGAAAAATACCTTAGGAATGAGAACCCAGGTTCGAAATTTTCCCAAGACACCTGATGAAGGCTGGAGGGTATATCAGTCGAAACGTTGTGTTAACAACAAACAAGATGAGGACAAAGATCCGTCAAATGTAAATAATATTCTTTCTGCCAGTTCTTTGATCCCATGATGATACCAGTTCTTGTTCTTCGATGCGAAGAATTCCTTCACTAAAGCCTCCACTTCTTCTTGCGTGATGAAGCGTTGTGAGCGCAGGAAGCGAGCCACGGATAGGACAAGTAATAATCAGAGGGATGTTAAGTCTAGATTATATGTAGGGTGTACGATCAGTTCGATTTAGATTTTCTCGACTTCCTAGAGTTTATTCTTGATCGTTCGAGCGGTGAGAAGTCTTGCCGTTGTCTTGCTGCAGAAGAGCTCGCTTTCCGTAAACCATTGTTGCACAATGGCATATATCTGCTTTGGCTGTTCGGAGTTACAGGTTGGGAAAGAGGCCAATCGATTAGATCGACTCCAATACGCAACTGGTATTAACTTATCGACCCTGAAAGGATGAAAGGCAAGGTTGGCCTAAGCAGAATTTGAACTCAGAACGTTTAGACAGACGAAATACCGCTAAGCATTTCGCCCAGCGTGATAACGTTTCTGCCAGCTAGCTCGCCGCCTTTTCACACTTATATTATTAAATACTGATCGAAACATGCTACGCAGAAGCGCACACATGCGTACATTCACACACACACACACACACACACACATTGGTGCATATACGCACACGAACACACGAGCTGACGCACACGCAAATACATACATACAATCTTGTATCCCTGCTGTAAGGCCTTATTTCCATCTACGCCAGCTTAATTTTATTCGTCCTTAGTCGAAAGACGTCTGTTGTTATGTCCTGTTATTATTCCTACTGTATTTGTGTAACATTGTTCGTTTCTTTCGTCCTTGTTTTTGTATAATTTTGCTGCTTTCTTCCAAGGAATCTAATGCTCTTAGCTTAGTTTTTCCTTGGGGCTGGCCAGATTGGAGCAATATCGAGAATAACCAGCCGAAATTGCAAGGATAATTTGGATCTCGACTGAAGAAAGAAAACTCCGAATGACCTGCCCTTTTTTTCTTTGCATCGTCTATCTGGATGTTTTGCGTTCTTGTCCCATTCTGTATTATTTACACGCACGCACGCACACACACACACACACACACACACACACACACACACACACACACACATATATATATATATATATATATATATATATATATATATATATATAGCGGCGTACGTACACCCTGTCTCTTATATGTAAGTATACATGCATACATACATACATACATACATACAGTCAGTCACACACACACGCGCGCGGCGCGCGTAATCTCAACCGCGTCTCTCAGATAGATTTACGCCACGCCATTGAAGCGCTCTAAAACGTTCGTAACTTCCCGGATCGAACTCTTAGTGAATTACTCCCTCACAATTCCACCTGATGCAGAGCAGCATCACCTTGCGTTCGAAAGGCCCCTGTTTGGAAACAAGTTCCGGAAGCTGATCCTTGCTTAGTCACCGTTTATGCACGTTAGGATTGCGGAAAAGCATCTTCTTCAGATTATTATTCGTTCCCGATACGTGACTCACTTTTTGCACTCACGAAGCTTCATCAACTAAAACAAGAGATGGAAGCGTCAATGAAGAAGTTTGTTTTCTCACCGCATGGCAACGAGCGTTGGTTTGTTTATGTTCCCGTAAGAGGACGTTTCAGCAGAAGTGACCGATAGAAAAAGTTTCGAAACTTTAAATGTCCCACTGCGTGGCACCTCGGGCAAGTGTCTTCAGCTATATATGCGCGCGTGTGTGTGTGTGTGTGAGTGTTTGTCCCTCCAACATCGCTTAACAACCGATGCTGGTATGTTTACGTCCCCGTAAAAATAGCGATTCGGCGAAAGAGACCGATAGAATAAGTACTAGGCTTACAAAGAATAAGTCCTGACGTCGATTTGCTCGACTAAAGGCGGTGCTCCAGCATGGCCGCAGTCAAATGACTGAAACAAATAAAATAATAAAAGAAAAAGAACTGGGGTGGTTTTGATTGGCTGAACCCCTTCGAGACGATGCCCCAGCATGGCCACAATCTAATGACTGAAATAATTAAATGAATAAAAGAATAACACATGATTAACTTTGTGACCAAAAGAATTAACTTCGCTTAGAATCACTTTCCTAACTTTTCTTCTGACTATAAAGGTAGAAGAATTAGGATATTTATATCTAGACAGTGCTCCAGTATGACCGCCACCCAATGAGATATCAAAAGAATGAAAGAAATAAAATATGGAAAAACTTTGTGACTATGTGAATTAACTTCGCTTATAATCACAACCGTCTACCTTTATAGTCACACTTTAGAGCTGACCCTATCGTGATGGCTCACAAAACGTTATTTACACCAGCTATAAATATATGTTTATAAGAATTCTAACAACTCTGACTGCGAAATAATGGCAAACGGTGGAAGGAAATGGAGCGACGTAGAGCGAGGGTGGGAAGCAGGGTCTAAAATTTAAGATGGAGGGAAGAGAAAGGGATCTTAGTTGTGATGGGGGAAGCAGTAGCGAAATGGAGGTTGTCGAGACAGAACAACCACCGGTAGGTATCAGCTTCTTTATTGCTTAATAGCTCCGGTCTCTTTATGTATTCTGGGTTATTTTGTGATTTGTAGGCATTTGATAAGAAAATCCTGTTTTACGTTTGCAGAGCTGCGGGTTTTGTGAGAGATTAGACCACCGTAATAATCCACTCCACTAATCTCCTCCTAATTTCTGTTTGTTTATTTTATTTAATTACTGCAATGCGTGTGTGCGTGGGCGCGCGCGCGTGTGTATTTATATACATATTCTCTTATTCTTTTACTTGTTTCATGTCATTTTGACTGCGGCCGTGTTGGAGCACCGTCTTTAGTCGAGCAAATCGACCTCAGGACTTATTCTTTGTAAGCCTAGTACTTATTCTATCGGTCACTTTTGTCGAACCGCTAGGTTACGGGGACGTAAACACACCAGCATCGGTTGTCAAGCGATGTTGGAGGGACAAACACAGACACACAAACACATACACACACACATATATATACACATATATACGGCGGGCTTCTTTCAGTTTCCGTCTACCAAATCCACTCACAAGGCTTTGGTCGGCCCGAGGCTATAGTAGAAGACACTTGTCCAAGGTGCAACGAAGTGGGACTGAACCCGGAACCATGTGGTTGGTAAGCGAGTTACTTATCACACAGTCACTCCTGCGCCTATATGCATGTATACAAAGCCGTAAACAGTGTGTATATGAACTAAACTGTATATACACAGTGTGTCTATATAAACTACACTGTAAGTATTATGTGTATATAAAGCATATACACGGTCATAGGTTCTGGAAATATACAAGGCTGTGAATGAATGCAGGAGTTTATCCGACAAGACAGTTGACTGTTAGAAATATTGGGTTGGTGCATAATTATTGCGGCTTTTTATCAACAAATTTTATTCACCAAAAACAATAACAATATTTAACACAAACATCTTTAAATGACGGTCTGACCGTCTGCCAAGCAAATGGGAAGCAATAATTGAAGTAGATGGTGAATATGCTTCGGAAGAATCATTTGAAGATGTTTTTGTTACATGTTGTTATTGTTTTTTTTTTTGTTGAATAAAATTTGTTGAAAATAAGCCGCAATAATTATGCACCAACCCAATATAATTTGTTGCAAGACGAGTGATTGCTGTCTTTTCATCCGTTTGGAATTGGGTATAACTGGCACTCCGTCGGTTACGACGATGAGTGTTCCAGCTGATCGGATCAACGGAACAGCCTGCTCGTGAGATTAACGTTTCAAGTGGCTGAGCACTCCACAGACAAGCGTACTTTTAATGGAGTTGTCGGAGAGATTCAGTATGACACAGAATGTGATGTGGTTGGCCCCTTTGAAATACAACTCATTCTTGCTGGCTGACGGGAGCAACGCGAAATAAAGTGTCTTGCTGAAGGACAAGACGCACCGCTATGTATCGAACTCATGGCTTTGTGATAGTGAGCCGAATACCTCAACCGTTAAGCCATTCGCCTTCATCTGGAATTGAGCAATAGCTAATGTGTTCTTCCTTTTCCAAGATGGGTTGATATAAAGGGTATTTGGCTGTCATTTCTAGAAGGCCGAATAGCCATAAAGAAAATCCTTCCTTAGCTCAGCGGAGATGTCATTTAAACTTTAATCAATCCTAATCCAACAGATATATGATGTTCTTACATAAACATTGTATATCTAGGAGTACTAATCCGTTTTGTACAAGCTATTTTTTAAGACGGTAGGATGTAAGTTGAAGGATGTGTGGCTGCTCTTTCTAGAAAATTGAGCGACCAAGCAGAACATGTTAAACACCAGGTCAGCATAGAATCATAATCGAAGCTATTCCGGCCATGTCCATCCATCTCATTATATATTAGGAACTACGTTATTCAATGTATCCCTCTTTATTTTAGAAAATTGTTGAGATTAAAATTCTATATTTAGTAGGACAAGAAGAGTAGGATGAATTGCTCCAGCTGAACATGTGATTCTGTAATGTCCTGATTGCTCCAGCTGAAGAATTAAATCCGTGATATAGGGATGACCATAGAAGCTGAACAAGTGGTTCTGTAGTGTAAGACTGGTTGCCCCATCTTAAAACCAAAGGACTCTGTAACGCAAGACTAATCGCTCATTTAGTGACAACTTAACAAACAGCAACAATAACGGTGGCGGCCATACTTAAAAAGCAGCATTTTTCGTGGTCAATTGACTTGCTCGAAATAGCAGCCAAATTTCCTTCATATCAGACGCTACGATATTCTTTTCTATTCTAGGCACAAGGCCCGAAATTCAGATCGATTAGATCGACACCAGTACGCAACTGGTACTTAATTTATCGACCCCGAAACGATGAAAGGCAAAGTCGACCTCGGCGGAATTCGAGCTCAGAACGACTCTGCCAGTTCGCCGCTTTCACACCTATATTAATCTTATCTACTCTAGGCACAAGGCCCGAAATTTTTGGGGTGGGGGTGGGGCAATCGATTAAATCGGCACCAGTACGCAACTGGTACTTAATTTATCGACCCCGAAACGATGAAAGGCAAAGTCGACCTCGGCGGAATTCGAGCTCAGAACGACTCTGCCAGTTCGCCGCTTTCACACCTATATTAATCTTATCTACTCTAGGCACAAGGCCCGAAATTTTTGGGGTGGGGGTGGGGCAATCGATTAGATCGGCACCAGTACGCAACTGGTACTTAATTTATCGACCCCGAAACGATGAAAGGCAAAGTCGACCTCGGCGGAATTCGAGCTCAGAACGACTCTGCTAGTTCGCCGCTTTCACACCTATATTAATCTTATCTACTCTAGGTACAAGGCCCGAAATTTTTGGGGTGGGGGTGGGGCAATCGATTAGATCGGCACCAGTACGCAACTGGTACTTAATTTATCGACCCTGAAAGGATGAACGGCAAAGTCGACCGCGACGGAATTTGAACTCAGAACGTAACAGCAGACGAAATACCGCTAAACATTTCGCCCGGCGTGCTAACGACTCTACCGGCTAGCACGCCACCTTTTCACACTTATATTATTAGATGCTGTGGAGGCACAATGGCCCAGTGGTTAGGGCAGTGGACTCGCGGTCGTAGGATCGCGGTTTCGATTCCCAGACCGGGCGTTGTGAGTGTTTATTGAGCGAAAACACCTAAAGCTCCACGAGGCTCCGGCAGGGGATGGTGGCGAACCCTGCTGTACTCTTTCACCACAACCTCCTCCCACTCTTTCTTTCTGTTTCTGTTGTGCCTGTATTTCAAAGGGGCCAGCCTTGTCACACTGTGTGCCACGCTGAATCTCCCCGAGAACTACGTTAAGGGTACACGTGTCTGTGGAGTGCTCAGCCACTTGCACGTTCATTTCACGAGCAGGCTGTTCCGTTGATCGGATCAACTGGAACCCTCGGCGTCGTAAGCGACGGAGTGCCAACCACCACCATTAAATACTGACCGAAAGCGCACACAGGCGCACACTCACACACACACGTGCATATGCGCACACAAACACATACACTCAGTCACACACACACGTGGCGCGCGTAATCTCAACCGCGTCTTTCAGATAGATTTACGGCACGCCATTGAAGCGCGCGCTAAAACGTTCGTAACTGCTCAGTTAAATCGCTATTAGCAGTCAGTTACTTAAGCACGAACGAGGGCGCCTGACATAGGAGTCGTAAAAATCTTTCAGGGTCAAATGCGGCACTGCAAGGGGTCCAGGAAACACCACCAGTGATAAGTATTAGTAAATAGTAGTTAGTAAAGGTGGTGGCTGTAGCGGCGGCGATGATGAGGTTGCTGTTGTTGTTGTTGCTGCTGATAGAGATGGCGGTGGTGGTTTCGGTGGGTGTGGTGGTAAGGAGCGGTGGACTATAAACTCCCGATTAGCTAACCTGATGTGTTTTTCATGTTTTCGTTCTTATGTTGTTTCAAGCAATGCATCATCATCATCATCATCATCAACAGTAACGACTCTTACACGCACACTCACTCACCCACGCCGCGCGCGCGCACGCACACCTTCCTTCCCTCTCTTACAGACGTGGACAACTTATCTTTCGCTTATCACAAAAGAAAACAAACACCGATTCCTTGTCCACCGCCACCGCAATGTACGAAAGGATCTCTCTGGTCTGTGTGTCTCTCTACATCTATGTACGCAATGTATGTATGTTTGTATGTATGTATGTATGTATTTACGCATGCATATATGTATGTATGTATGTATGTATGTATGGCTGGCTGGATGTATGCATGTACGTACGTATGTATGTATGTATGTATGTGTATATGCATGTAAACAGGTATGGCCTACATGTAGCAATCTCTATTGTATATGTGTGTGTGTGTGTGTGTGTGTGTGTTTGTGGATGTCCATGCGTATATATGAATGTGTGAACGTATGTATGGGTCTTCCTCTTTGAATGGATGGACTGTTTGTTGAATGTGCAGGTCTACATCTATGTATGATATTAAGTTCTACTACGCCTGCCTGAAGGGACCGTGCGATAGGGTCTTTCCATTATGAACTTACATCTCGTTCCTTCTAAGCTTCTTTCTCCCTAACCTCTCCCTCTCCTACTGTCTCTCTGTGCCTCCCACACACTAACAGACACGTACGCGCGTGCGCGAGGGAGAGAGAGAGAGAAAGAGAGAGAGATATATATATATATATATAGGGAGAGAGAGGGAGAGAGGGAGAGAGAGGTTGAGAGAAAGCACGAGTAGACATTTCCACGTACTCAGTGGTAGGACATGGCTCAACTGTAAAAATATCATTTCGCATCTGAGCATGTTTACAAAATGCTCCTTCGATCGCTTCCTCTTTCTCTCTCTATACCTCTCTTCTACACAGCTTCCCTCATCATCACCATCACCACCACCACACCCACCATCAATCATCATAAATCATTATCAGTCATCATCATCACTACCACCGCCACCAACACTACCACCTTCATCTTCATTATCATCATCATGGTTGTGGTTTGTAATTAGAAACCACAAATAAACAAATTTTACTTAAAACAACATTTGTAAAGAAATTTATTTTACGATTCATTCCGCCAGAATGGCCACGTGGGTTCAGCAATTTACAAGTGCAGGGCTGTGACCAACACTCTAGAGTGATGGTCTAAAACAGATGGCAATAGAGTGATGGTCTAAAAAAGACCATCACTCTATGGCCTCCTGTATGCTTCTTTGTAGTATTCTCGACCTGTCCTGGCCACCCCTTTCCCTCTCGCCACTGGAAAAAAAGAGGGTATGTTGTAGGAAGTTTGCTTCCTAACCACTTGGTTCCAGGTTCAGTCCCACTGCATGGCATCTTGGGCCAACCAAAGCCTGATGAGTGGATTTGGTGACGGAAACTGGAGGAAACTGAAAGAAACCCATCGTTTATGTATATATATATATATATATATATATATATATATATATATATATATATATATGTATATATTCTTTTATTCTTTTAGTTGTTTCATAGTCATTTGGCTGCGGCCATGCTGGACCACCGCCTTTAGTCGAACATATCGACCTCAGAACTTATTCTTTTTTATTCTTTGAAAGCCTAGTACTTCTAACGGACGTTTTTGCCGAACCGTTAAGTTACAGGGACGTAAAAACACATCAACATCAGTTGTAAAGCGATAGTGTGGGGACAAGGCTTCTTTCAGTTTCCGTCTATTAAATCCACTCACAAGACGTTGGTCGGCCCAAGGCTATAGAAGAAGACACTTCTTCAAGGTGCCACGCAGTGGGATTGAACCCAGAACCATGTGGTTGGAAAGCAAGCTTATATATATATATACATATGTGTGTGTGTGTGTGTGTGTGTGTATAGGTGTGTGCGTGTTTGTGTCTGTGTGTCCCACCACCGATTCATGACCGGTGTTAGTACGTTTACGTCCCTGTAACTTAGCGGTTCGGCCATACAGATCGATAGAGTAAGCACCAGGCTTAAAAATCAAGTCCTTAGGTCGATACATCGATTAAAAATTCTTCATGACAGTACCCCAGCATGGCCGCAGTCGAAGTGACTCACAACTCTTCTTTCTGTCTCATAAGTATAAATATGAACCCCCAAAATCCTACTTTGCTATTTCCTGTACCAAGTCCTTTGTAAAAATGCTTTATTTATACTCCTTGTACTGATGAGTACAGTCATATATTATTAAACTAATTCAATCATTTCTGTTCAACCATGAATTTGCATGGTTTTCTATCGCTGTTCCAAACGATCGTCTGCATGAATTAGAATTCTCTTACATTTTAACATCTTCTCTTCTCTATTTTTAACAAATTTGCTGAGTATTATGAGATTCCTTTCCACAAATTCACAACACACCATATACAAACCAGTAAGCTACCAGCAAAATATGAAGAAGCTTTTATTAGAAAGCGTTTTTTTTTTGGGGGGGGGGGGGATTTCCCAAATTAAAGGACGAAATTTAATTCAACCTTTATATATATATATATATATATATATATATATATATATATATATATATACACTTACACACACATATAATATACATATATATGTATACATACACATATATATATATATGTGTGTGTGTGTGTATGTATATGTGTATATGCGTATATGGGTATATATGTGTGTATATGTATATGTGTATGTATGTGTATATATATACGTGTATATGTGTATGTATATGTATATATATATATATATATATATATATATATATATATATATATATATATATATATATATATATATATATATATCCTTCAAATTCATGAATGTGAATCCTTTTTTGAGTGAGCTCAAAAGAAAGGTCCGATGTTATTTATTCCGGCTAATGCTTACTGTGCCCTTCTCCCAGAGTAATCCTATGGGAGGGTCATCAGTCTGGTGGTGCTATGGTCTAGAATGAATGTTGTAATGAAAAGAACGTTTGGCTGGAGATTCATAAATCCTTTAATGCATTGCTACGTACGTTTGCACAAACGTCATGCTTTAGTTATTGTGTCCCCATCCGATTTGCAAAATCCATGGATTTTAAGAGGAATACTCTTACAAGTGTTCGTTTCTTCAGACAGGACAGAAGTTGCATTCGTGTTCGGTTTGTATCGAACACACACACACACACTAAAACTAAGCGTTTGTCCCGCAACTGGAGTTTCATGTCATTGCGAAACAGACTCTCGGCTTCAAAATCAATATAAAAACAACAATAATTACTGTACAATATGTATTGAACACTCCTTTCTCGTTCATTCGACATTAAGCAACGTACATACATACGTATATTTATACCCACACGCACACACACACACATACATATAAATACATATACGTATACACACACATACGTATAAATACATATATATACATAAACATATATGCTACATATATATATATACACGTGTATATATGTATGTTTGTATATAAATATCTTTATATATATATATATATATATATATATATATATATATATATATATATATATATATATATACATATGTATATATATATACATATATATATATACATAATACATATATACATGTATATATACGAATATATATATATATATATATATATATATATATACGCTTATATATACCAACACAGACGCATACATTCACACGCACACGTGTATAGGCCTACATTCGCACACACATAAATGCATACACACAGCTATACAAACACACATACACACACTATATACTTACATGTCCGTTCAAATCTTTCGGGTTATTGGTCAGTTTGAGTTTATCGAAAGCCACAATCTGTTTCATCCATTGTGCTCCTTTGGCAGGGGAATCAGGGTGAATATGGAACCGTCCAGGAACATAGGGTTCCGATTTCCCTGATACTATCCAACTTGAACTATGGAACGAATAGCGATAGCGTTTATCGTCACAGGGCACAAAATCCATCATGACCATGTAATCAACCATTGGATCGAGCCCGTAGAGACGAACTTGGAACGTTGGGAACATCCGCCTGGAATGAGGAAAATAAAAAGTATGATTTATAAGCAATTATTTTGTTCTGGGTGGATGCGAGTTGCTTTGTTTTTGCAAACATACACACTCATAAGTGCGTGCGAACACACAAATATTCACACACACACACATGCACACATTCAAACTAAGCAGAAACATATGTCGGAAAATTATTTATTCATATAGATAAATAAATAAAGCATTATTATATCTGTTTCCATTGTCTACTTTATTACACTTTCTCGGGACATACTACATTAAGTATTTTAACTGGAATTAATACTATGTGTGGTCAGAACCAAATTTGAGACTAAATTGATATCTCCCTGGACTTGTCTCCCTACATCGGATATGTGTGAT